>NC_057812.1:570237542-570296652 GCF_018294505.1 Triticum aestivum
GAGGGTGATGTGGTGTTGATGATGGGTGGTCGGACTACTGCAACAAAGGAGAAGCAGGAGACGTGTCGGCCGACTGACGACGTCGGTGTCGTGCCTGTCGTGGTCGGGCGGAGGAAGGAAGGGAGTGGGGAAGACAACTAGGAGGGGAGAGTCGTGGTGGTGGTGGGCGATAGGGTGGAGAGGAGCGGGCCGAACGGTGCCGACAACAACCACAACGATAGATCGGTTTTG
This sequence comes from Triticum aestivum, assembly GCF_018294505.1. Classification (NCBI taxonomy): domain Eukaryota; kingdom Viridiplantae; phylum Streptophyta; class Magnoliopsida; order Poales; family Poaceae; genus Triticum; species Triticum aestivum. Next base: position 570,237,774 of record NC_057812.1, read on the forward strand.
ACACTGTCTACTGCTGCATGTTTGTATGGAGCTTTTTTCTGAAACGTGGCTAGTCGGGAGAGACAGAGGTTTATCTAAAAATATCTACCTCGGCGCGGGCGCCTTTCTGCAAAATCGCCACAAATTGCTTCTTGTCCATTAAATGCAGATCCGATGGTTTTAAACCAAAAATGCTACACTTACGTAAATGCCTACATAGTGTTACATAATTAGACTAACAATTAATCCCTCCGCCCCTGATTCCAACTGGGTAGGGCCCCTCTCCTAATTTCCTCCAATTGAAAGAAGCCACCTAAGCCATTACGTTACTTTACGTTTGATTGCTACGTAGGTGTAGCATTGCTCGTTTTAAACCAAGAATGGAAGACACACCATCATCACCGACTCAGATTTTTATAGGGGTAGAGATTATCTACAGTACGACCTCCCCTCCGCCCTCTTCCCCTTAAAAAAAATCCTATGGTACGATCAAGTGTACTACTCCCTCCATCCCGAATTATTTGTCGCAGCCTTTTCCGCGACAAGTGGTTTTCAAAAATATATGAACATGGCCAGTGGTATTCAAAATATATGAACATTTTTTAATTTTGTGAATAAAACTACACAGATTTGAGAAAAAGTTTAAAATTTTGGAAAAAGTTCCAGACTTAGAAAAAAAGAAATTTGTGAAAAAGTTCATGACATTTCAAAGCTTCACAAATATTTTAAAAAATCATAGATTTTGAAAAAAAATATTCACAATTTTGAAAAAGGTTCACAAATTTAATAAAGTGCACATTTGAAGAAAGTTCATGAATTTAAAAAAAGTTCGTGAGTTCAAAAAAATCGTGAATGTGAAAAAAGTTCACCAATTTTTATAAAGTGCGTGAATCTGAAAATAAGTTCACAAATTTCAAAAAAATTCAATGTTTTGGAAAAGTTCATGACATTTGAAAAAAATCAGGAAAAATGAAAAAAATCATAGTGTTTTTTAAGTACACAAATTTCAAAAAACTTTGCAGGATTTCATAAAAACTGAAAAGAGTTTGTGAATTTGAAAAACATTCATGCATTTGAAAAAAAATCATGAATTTGATCAAAGTTCATGAATTTAAGAAATAGTTCACAAATTAAAAAAAGGAAAATAAATGAAAAAAGGAATGAGAAAAAGAAAAGGCAAAGAAAAATCGGCCAACATAAAACCGAAAAACCCGGAGTCTCGAAGGCGCAGAACATGAAAGGAAGTACTAGTAGGCAGAATAGGTGAGCCGTCCGAGTTGGTTACTACGTTTGGAAGGAAACATTGAGGTTCGTACTTCGAATCTCACTACCCGCAAAAATTTCTAAAGGTTTTAAAAAATGGTCCAAGCCCAGGACGCAAGCGTGCGCCAGTTTGATGAGTTGCCTTTAACCGGCGCTGGCAGCGTCAAATAGGCATCATGGTCTCGCTTAGAGCGAGGCATAGTTTTTTTTGAGGAACACCTGTAATTTTATTCATACTCATAACAATTACAGATATAGTGATTTGGACCTAAGATTCAAGAAAATACAAAGTAACTCCTATATGACTAAGAATTACAATGAAATCTCTTGAAATCACCTTCTTCGCGGTATCAATCTCTGCTCGAAGAAATACTAAGACTTTGATAAAGAAGCTGCAATTGGACTGGAGCAACGGTGTTGTCACTCTTTCACCCACGCGAACATTACCTATAATGATTTTTGAAAATTCCTTGAGTCACCCATCCACAAAAATGGGAAGCCTTAATCGATGAACGTACTTGGGCCGGGGATGATCCCCTAGAAGTGCAGTCCATTGAATCACTATATCTTCATCATGGTGCCGATGCAAGATTTCACCTCCACAAAGAATCAGACCAACAAAAAAAACTTGACACAGCAATATAAACTCATCAGATCCAAATAATCGGATCTGTGAGGACAAAGTCTCAAACCTCATGGCACCGCCAAAAAAACGAGAGAAAGTTTGTTCTCGCAAAACTATGATGATCAGTAGACGTTGATGAAGAACATAAAGATCTTGAAGATCCAAAATACCCCCACCTCTCAACGTCAAGATGGGCTAGCCCAGGAGCGAGTGAGGCCAGAACCCCCATTTTTTGTTTTTTTATGTTTTCATTTTAATTTTTTCTTTTTATACTCCCAAATATCCTAACAATATATATTACAAACATGATTTATGTCAAAAATTAGAAATATATATATATATATATATATATATATATATATATTAATCAAGCATTTGAAAAATGTTAAATGTGTATAGAAAAAATGATGTCATGTATACAAAACTGCATATCAAAAATACAGAATGTGTTAGTAAATATTTAATCATGTATTAAAAAAATGTCAATGAAGCATTTCAAAATTTTAATCATGTATTTAAAAGATATAAATCAAGCATTTAAAAACTGTCAAACGTGTATAGAAAAATGTATAAAAAAACAGTGCGTATGATAAAATATTATCTATTGAAAAAATATTTAAACGTCTATAAAAAATTATTTCTTATGCACAATAAAAATGATCAAATGACATGAAATAAAAGTACACATCAAAAAACATATATCTTAAATTATAAATTTTGACTTTACAAAATGTAAAAAATTTATATAAAAATGTTTCTTATGTATATGAAAATGTACACTATGTGTGAAAAATATTTATTGCCACTAAAAAGTGTTCACTCGGTATTTTAAAATATTGACCATGTATTCAAAAAATTACAATTTTTATTTCAAAAGACGTACATCATGTATGAAAAATGTTCAATGTGTACCAACAAAATGTTTCACACGTACTCTAAAAATGTACATCGTGTACTGAAGAAAAAAAGGGGAAATAGCCAAAGAAACAAATAGAAAAATAAAAATAAATGAAAACCGATCAATAAAACAATAAAAAATAAAACTAATGAAACAGAATGGAAGTATCAAAAATAGAGAAAAAAGGAAAAAAATTTAAAGAAAGGAAATGAAATGAAATAAAGAAAACCGGAAGAAATTGTAGAAAAGGAGAGAAATAAAAACAGTTAAAACCAAAAAAATAAAGAAAGCGGAAAAAACAAATAAAACCATAAGAAACTAAGAAAAAACTAAAGAATATGAAAAGAGAAATAAAACCAGATAAAACTAGACCAAAAACCAGTACAACGATCGTTCCAAGCGAGCGAGGAAAATAAACAAGCGAACCGCTAAATGGGCTGGCCCAAAATGAAGCGTGAGGGGTTTCTTTGAGCGAGTAGAGCGTACTGCCTCCGTTTTTATTTACTCCACATATTAGCTTTGGTCAAAGTCAAACTTTGTAAACTTTAACAAAGTTTATAGAAAAAATATTAACATACACATTAACAAATCAATACCATTAGATTGATTATTAAATATACCTTCACATCATATAGATTTGTTAATGTAAATGTTCATATATTTTTCCTATAAACTTGGTCAAACTTTATGAAGTTTGACTTCAGTCAAATTTAATATGTGGAGTACGGAGGGAGTATTTTTTTTTCTTCTGTCGGCGATTGATGCCCTCTTTCTTCGCTAGTGTGACCCAGAAATCGTCCATACAACGTCTCAAATATTTATCCCTATGCTTATGTTTAATACTATTGTTGCTCTCTTTAAAGTTACTTGTACTCGGCAGCTGCGGGTAAATTTGCTGTTGTGATACTCTTTGTCAGGTACACCACTTCATTCACCGTATTGTCATTGCCACTAATAGTTCTTGCAAACAAGCATTGTTTCATGTGTGGTTGAATGAACAAGTCGACCGCTAACTACTAAGTTTTTAAATACTCTTTGGCATCTACTGTGCCGAATCAATAAATTTGAGTTGTGATACTTCTCTCGAAGACTATTGCGATCCCTACGTTTGTGGATCATCATCTATACTTATTGCATCAATAACAATTCAGCCACTCATGTTTTGTTGAAATCCTAAAATGCATAGTTTTTGTATTTATTAAAGGAATGATTCTGAAACTACTTAAAATGGGCTATTTCTTCATATTTTTACCAAGTGTAGTCTTTAAAAGAAATACTCGTACTTATAGGATGGTGAGCATTTCCAAAATTTGGAGTCACCCTAGCAATCTCGAGCAATAGGTTCTCCAGACTGAAGCTCCATGTTACATCAAGCAAGCGAAAAGCGTCGAACCTAATAACTCACAACATGGAGGTCAAACAAGATGCCTAAATTGCTTGTCCTTTATTAATTCTATGGATGCTTTCTTGTCATCAAGATCTTCAGACATGATAAAATCACCGCCGTGATAAGAAAACCATCATGCATAAATTTGATTCGGCATTATAATGAGAATTAAAGATAATATTTATCTTGCTACGTAAAAATTGGACATACTTTGTAAAGAAAAAAATACATGCTTAATATATTAAAAAAATTGGGGGGTGGGGGGGGGGACTTCCAAGCTATTCATCAATTGTCAAGACAGTACAAAGAACACTAGAAGTAAAAAAATCATGCAGGTTCATAGACCATATAGCGACAATAACAAGCACTAGAGCCGTCATTACCCTTCCATCACTGAAGCCGGGAAAACCTTGTTGTAGTACACAGTCGGGAAGTCGTCGTGCTAAGGCCGAATAGGATCAGCGCTCCAGAACAGTAACAGCCGCCGACGTGGAGAAGCGTATATATAAAGGATCCAACCTGAAGACACACGAACACATACGAACGAAGACACCAAAGACAAATACCGATCGAATCCCACGAGATCCGTCGGAGAGAAATCTCCACACGCCCTCTGACGATGCTAGATGCATCGCCAGAACGGGGCTAGGCGGGGAGAAATTCCAATTCAGGAAGTCACCATCGTCTTGTCTCCTAAACAAGACACGTACCCTAGAGGCCTAGACAAACATAAAAAACACCTAAAAAGTAGGACCCTCTTGCCGGCAAGGGCCGAGATCCACCGTGTCACTATGACGGCGGCGCCGACGGGAGGCATGGATTCCTAGTCAGCTAGTCGTACTCGCGCGAGCGCACAAGCCAAAGGGCCAGGAGATAATATAATTTTTTTATTGAAAGTTCATGCGTTGTAAAATGATGTGTCTAGGGCACATCTAGATATGCCTTAGGTGCACATCTAAATGACTCAAAAATATAAAAAGAGAAAAAAGAAAATACTCGCACGAGTCTCCATCTAAAATCAATGATGTAGGATTTAGATGTGCAATACTTAGGTCACATCGTGATGTGCTTTAGCAAAACCATAAAAAATCACAGTGGCCTAAGGCTACAGAAGACGAAGCCGGTCTACGGCTGCGCCGACAAGAGGCGTGGATGCCTTGTCGTACTCGCGCAAGCGCACAAGGCGAAGGACCGGGAGATAATTTTCTTATTGAAAGTTCATGCTTTGTAAAATGATGTGTTTAGGCCACATCTAGATATGCCTTAATTATTGCACATCTAAATGATTTAAAAACATAAAAAGAAAAAAAAATACCTGCATGGATCTCCATCTAAAATTAATGATGTAGGATTTAGATATGCAATACCTAGAGCACATCTTTATGTGCTTTAGCAAAACCTAAAAAATCACATTAAAATGTCTAGTAGAATATTAAAAAGTTAGTGCACAGATTGATTCTTGCTCCCCCACAAATGTTCTTGGGTAACAGGCCCCCGAGCCACAAGGCCCAGCAAGATCTGTGACTAACTTTTGCTCCCCCACAAATGAGCTTGGGTGACAGGCTATCGCGACAAAGCCCAGCGATAGAGTTGCGAGAGCTCTCCTTTTATTCCGGTCTGTGCGAACTAAATAGGCCGAGGTGGGACTAAAGTATTCATGCTCGAGTTCAGGTTCAGGCTGGACCGATCGTACCTCCACACGATATTCATGCTCGAGTGGACGCTCTTCCTTGTCTAAAATAAAAGAGTGGACGCTCTTCGTGTGGCTGCTGGGAAAACAGTCGGTTTCTCGTGAACACCAAGGAATGCATGCACCAAGGTTCCATGTTTTTTTTGCTGTTGTGCCCCGTTTGATCCTTGTGAAAAGAGGAGTAGGGTTTTTTGTGTGTGCGCGCGGGTGGGACGTGAGTGGTGTGCACTTGTAACGTGTGTATGCTAGCAGCGATTTTGTGTGCGGATGATCCTGTAAAATATCATGGGTTGATTGCTGGTGGATGTAAGGTGTATGTACAGTTGTACTTCTTCCGTTATCGCCGAAACGGATGTATCTAGATAGTTGTCGTCGAAACGGATGTATCTAGACGTATTTCAATACTAGATACATCTGTTTGAGTGGTAACTAATATGGAACGGAGGGAGTAGATAAGTGCTATAGAGCCTTCGTGCATGCGTGTGTGCCGCATGGTATTGCAGGTTTATAATCTCGGGTTGTAAGGGCATCTCCAAGGTAGATCTGTAAACCTCTTGCAATCGTTTGGACCGGACTGTCCGGACCACGAAAGCCATCCAACGGCGACCTGTATCGGTAGCCGCCGGTTCAATGCGGACGCAGGTTTCCGAGGAACCAACTTCGACCGCTGCACCACATTGAAGCGGCCGACCGGCCCTTCGCATGGCCTGGCCGCGGCTATTTAAGCCGCGCTCCGTCGCCGTCCACATTGCATCCTCCTCCTCCTTCTTCCTCCTCCTCGCCACACCCGCTACACATTTTCGACGATGGGCAAGTCCTGGGGGGCGGGATCTGGCGGCTCGTGAGACGTCGCCCTCCGACTCTGGGGTCGTCATGCTCGTCGGCTGGCGGCGACTCGACGCGGGCGGATATCTTCATCTCCTCCGGTGACGAGGAGGACCAGCAGTCGCGACCGCCGTAGTCCGCGCTAGCGGTGTCGGGCCAGGTCTACGCTGACATTGACGCGGAGTTCGAGGAACAGACGGAGCTGATGCTCCGTCGCTCCGTCGTCCACACCAACGGCCCGACTCCGGCACCGGGGGCGCTCCTCCCCATGAAGCGGGAGCCGACATCCCCTCCACACTCTCCGCCGCCAGCGCAACAGCGGTGTCCAAATCGGACGCCCCGTCAAGGAAGATCGGCTCTCGTTGCCATCCCGACGCACCATGAAAGAAGAGTGGCACTTGCTGCCGCCTGGCGCGCCATGAAAGTGGAGCGTCGCTCGTCGCCGCCTCGCCGCGTCGTCAAGGAGGAGCGCCGATCGTCGCCGTCCCCCTGCCCAATGCGCGCGGGTGCATTCTGCACTACCTCCGCGGCAGCTCCTCCTCATCGTCGTCGTCACAGAGCGCCATGACTGCGCAGGAGTACGCCGACCGGGAGCAGCGCCGACGGGACAGGCGCAACGCCACGCGCTGATCCTAGTTCACGGACTCCGACGTCCCGCCGCCACACATCACGGCGGACCCAGACCTGGCATAGGCCTTAGCCCTGGACCGCTTTGTGACGATGTCGGAGACGGCTAAGCGTCGTCTCTGCCGCCTCAATGAGGAGATGGCCAGGTACGACGAGGAATGCTCCCTCGCCGAGATCGCCGCCGCCATCGAGGACGCCGCCTCCAACGATCGCCGCCCTCTCCCCCAGTCCACGTCCTCGATGGACGCGGCCGCACTGTGCATGGGCAGGAGGAGGTGGAGAGGATCATCCACGAGTGCCAGGTAGCTGCCCGAAAGCCCTGTCGCGGTGCCACCACCTTTCGCTGCGCCAAGCCCAACGACGACGACTCTGACGGCGGGTCGGGCAACGATGATGGAGGAGGAGCTGGCCAGCCCGACATTGGCTATGAGGTCACCATGAAGTATAGGATAATTTAGGGTTTTAGTTTTAGGTTTTAGTTCACCGGATGAAATATCGTCATGTTTTATGAATAAATTATCCTACTCTCAATGGAATCCGTCGCGTTTATATCAAAATTCGTCGTGTTTGCACGAATTTCGTCTGGTTGGTTTGAGTTGCTGTCAAAATGTATGCGGCTAGCGTTGGGTGTCGACCTCCCGCATCCGTGTCCAGAGACTGGCCCCCCTATCCGCGGACGGATGCGAGAGGTTTTTTGCGGGTTGTCGTTGAGATGCCCTAAGCCAACAACAGTTTTAGAGCAGGCATGTCAAAACAGAAAGAAAAAAATCTTTCCTTTATTTTGGTTCTACCGGCCTTCTCTTCTCCTGAAGAAAATATTTTGTGTTTGATATTTTTGTATGAATTCTATGTGATATGAGATGGTATTTCATTTTCTGTACATGCATAATAGTCGAAGCATTTCATTGCAAGCGAGGTCGGTACATTTAATAGTGGCCTTTTGCATGTGTACATGCGTTGGTGTTGGTTATGTGCATTCTAACTATGCAGAGACCATATATGTGTACCCATTGTGTTTACATCATCTTGATGCTTCATTTTTGAGTTAATGAAATTCACCCTTTGTTGAAAGAAAATCTAAGCTCCCTCAAGGTGATGCTCTGGGTCGGCCCATTTTTGGGTATATGCATATAGTTCTTGCCGCAGAGCATCACCTTGATGGGCGCGCCGGCCTCGCTTGAGAGCTCCTATGCGGCGCTGAAAAGGAGGGAGCTCCTAACCGGCGCCTTAAGCGCCGGTTCAGGAAGCTGGCGCTCGCACGCCGCACCTCATGGGCCAGCCCACCACACACTGTAGAAGGAAAAATGTCTCGTGAATAAAACACGAGAAAAACTGCCGGTACCGTCACTCGAACTCACACCTTGAAACTACAAGGGAGGAACCATTCCGCTAACCACTACAACAAGGAACCGCTAGTTAGTACAAATGAACGCGAAGTGTATAAGAACCAATAAATTAGCGCTATTTATTGGATTTCCTAATTATTTTAAAAACACTTATTGAACTTGAAAAAAGATCACTGAACTTGAAAAAAAGTTCACCAAATTTGAAAATGTTCATCAAATTTGTAAAAAGTTCATCATTTTACTTAAAGTTCATCAAATTTGTAGAAATGTTCGTCCATTTTTTAAAAAGTGTTCATCAATTTTGGAAAAAGTTCAACAAAATTTGAAAATAGTTCATCGGATTTGCAAAAAAGTTCATCAATTTTGAAAAAAGTTCACGAATTCAAAAAAGGTTCACAAAAAAAAGTTCATCGGATTTGCAAGAAGTTTATGGATTTTGAAAAAAGTTCACGAATTCAAAAAAGGTTCACAAAAAAAGTTCATCAAATTTGAGAAACATTCATCGGATTTGCAAAAAGTTTATGGATTTTGAAAAAAGTTCACGAATTCAAAAAAGGTTCACAAAAAAAAGTTCATCAAATTTGAGAAAATGTTCAACGGATTTGCAAATTTTTTATCGATTTTGAAAAAAGTTCACGAATTCAAAAAAGGTTCACAAAAACAATGTTCGCGAAATCGAAAAAGGTTCACAAAATAGAAAAATGAACAAACAGAAGAAAACCGGCGAAAAAAAGAAAGAAAAGAAAACAGGTTCACGTTCTTTATTTGAAGAACTGTGAAAGATGCTCTCAATCACCAAAGCTTGTTGTCCCCGGTGGTTACTCCGCATGTAAAGAGACTGTGGGGTGAAGGGTTCGAATCCTCCCCCGCACACCTTTTTTTGGAAGAATTTAGAGTAGAAGAAAAAAAAGGTAAGACGGGCCAGCCCAGTGCGGACGGAGGGGTGTGCGCCCGATTGCACAAAGAACTATATCGGGCGCAGAGAGCGCCGTTTAGGAAATGCCTGAAAAGGATAGCTGATGCTAGCTAGCTTTGTTCGCGAGGTGCGGCCCAATAGGCCACCTCCCTCTCCCGCATGTTCACATCCTCAAGTTTGCTGGTTTATCTTTCCTTGTTACCTACAGTACGACCTTCTCCTAAAAAACCTATAGTACAATCTAGTGTACTACTCCATCCATCCTCAATTACTTGTCGTAGCCATTTGTACGACAAGTAATTCGGGACGGAGGGAGCACTTGCCTCAAAGAAAAAAACTGCTATACTACATGGCCAACTATTATTATCTATTGTACTACATTGCTATCGTTTTCAAAAAGTATGAAAATTTTAAATTTTACGAATAAAACTTCAGGCCTTTGAGAAAAAGTTCATGGATTTGAAAAAAAAATCAAAATTTTGAAAAATTCACGAACTTTGGAAAAAATGACATTTCAAAAAGTTCCAAAATATTAAAAAAATCATATATTCTGAAAAAATGTTCATGAATTTGGAAAAGGTTCGCTAATTTTATAAAGTGCTAAATGTGAAGCAAGTTCATGAATCTGAAAAGGAACATCACAAATTTGAATAAAATTTGTGAATTCGACAAATTTCATTAATCTGAAAATAGTTCACTAATTTTTAAAAAGTGTGTGAATCTTTAAAAGTTCACGACATTTAAAAGTAAGTTCATGAATTTCACAAAAGTTTAGAAAAGTTAGAAAAGTTCATGACATTCGAAAAAGTCCATGACAAATGAAAAAACTTCATAGATTTTGAAAAAAAAAGTTCATAAACTTGAAAAACCTTCACAGGTTAAAAAAATCATTAAGGTTGAAAGGTGTTTGTGAGTTTGATAAATATTCATGCATTTCAAAAAAGTTCAGGAATTTGAAAAAAGTTCGCAAATAAAATAAATAGGCCACGACTTAAAAAGAAGTTCATAAATTTAAAACAGGGAAAATAAAATAAAATAAAATAAAAGAGATAAGGAAAAAAAATGAAGAAGAAGAAAACCGGCCAAAATAAAACCGAAAAAACCTGAGTCACGAAGGCGCAGAACATGAGCAAAAGAAGTATTAGTAGGAGCAGAATGTGAGCCCTTCGAGTTGGTTAATGCGTTTGGAAGGAAACATTGAGGTTCGTACTTCGAAGCAACATTTTTGAAGGTTAAAATAATGGGCCGGGCCCAGGACGCAGACGGTGTGCGCCGGTTTGTTGAGTTGCCTTTTAACCGGCGCTGAGGGTGCCAATAGGCGTTGGGGTCTTGCTTATAGCGAAACGTAGTGCAGCCTTGCCCGAAGGCCGGCCCAGACACGCTCGAAGCCAGAACTCCCTTTGTTTTTTTTAAAAACTTATTTATACTCCAACTTCCCTAAAATATATATTACAAACAAAATTTACAATTAAATATTGAATAAATTTTAATCAAGCATTTGAAAAATGTTAAATATGTATAAAAAAAGCTTTTCTTGTATACAAAAATATATACAATGTGTATGTAAAAAGTTGATCATGTATTTGAAACATGTCAATCAAGAATTTGAAAACACTTAATCAAATATATGAAAGATGTAAATTGAGCATTTAAATAATCATAAATGTGTATAGAAACAAAGTTTGTCATGTATCAAAAAATGTATAAAAAACAACATGTATGAGAAAATGTTGATCATGTATTCAAAAAAAAATGTTCAACGGACATGAAAAAAAAGCAAACATAAAAAAACCATATATATAGTAAATGTCAATTTTCTTTACAAATGTTAAACATGTATATAAAAATGTTCCTGATGTTATGAAAATATTCACTATATGTGAAAATACTTATTACCACTAAAAATGTTCACTAGGTATTTGAAAAATGTTGACCATATATTCAAAAAAGTAAAACTTTTATCTAGAAAAACACAAATGATGTTTTGAAAAATGTTCAATGTGTATCAATAACATGTTTCACGTATACACTAAACCTGTACATTGTGTATTGAAAAAAAGTATACATGTGTTGAACAAAGAAATAAGCAATAAAAACCGACAAAGAAAAACAAGGAAACCTAACCTAAAAAATATTCAAGAAAGAAGCAAAGAAAAAAGTGGTGAAAAAACAAGAAAAAGAAAGGACGACCGTTAAACTCGAGAAAAGAAACAAAGAAATCCGAAAGAAATTGTAGAAAAAGAAATAAAGAAAAACAGTTAAAAGTTAAAAATGAAAAAAGAAACAAAGAAAATGGTGAAAGAAGTCACGAAAATAGAAAAAACAAAGAAAACCATGAAGAAACAAAGAAAAAACAAAAGAAAACCCACAAAAAACCAGAACAAAAACCAGTACAACAATCATTCTAAGCGATTGAGGACAAGAAACGAGCAACCAATGGGCCAGCCCAGAAAGTAAGCGCAAGGGAGTTTTTTCAAGCGAGCAGAGCGTATATCTTGCAATAGCTCTCACAGTGATGGATGCCCTTTTTCTTGACGCTAGTGAATTATCTTTTGTGTTTAGAAATCATCCATGTGACGTCCCAAATAGTCATCCATGTGCTTACGTTTTGATACTATTGTTGCTCTCTTTAAAGTTACTTGTATTTGGCAGCTGTCGGGCATTTTTGCTGCTGTGATACTGCTTTGCCACGTACTCCACTCCATTCACCGTATTGTCATTGCTACTAATAATTCTTTCAAACAAGCATTGTTTCAAGTGTGGTTGAATTGACGACTCAACTGCTAACTGCTAGATATTTTAAATACTCTTTGGCTTCTATTGTGTTGGGTTATAATACTTCTTTTAAAGACTGTTGCGACCCAGAATCATCAACTATACATTATTGCATCAATAACAAGTGAGCCACTCATGTTTTGTTGGAATCCTAAAATGCATAGTTTTTGTATTTATTGATGAAATGATTGTGAAACTACTTTAAATGGGCTATTTCTTTATATTTGTACCAAATGTAGTCTTTAAAAGAAATACTCGTACTTATAGGATGGTGAGCATTTCTAGAATCTGGAGTTTCCCTAGCAGTCTCGAGCAATAGGTAAGAAGGCAAAATGCATTGTAACCCATATCGAGCGTAACATATTGGACCAAAATTCCCTTTTGTGTGCCACATCAAAGCATCTTAAGTCAAATCAATATAGTGCATTACTCACTAGGTTCTCCAGATTAAAGCTCCACGCTACATCAAGCAAGCGAAAAAGGTCGAACCTAATAATTCAAAGCGTGGAGGTCAAACAAGATGCGTAAGTTGCTCGTCCTCTCTTAATTCTACAGATCTTTTGCTGTTGTCGGCGTTCTGGGACCGGGGGTGCCCAGACTTGCCTGCATGCGGCCCAGAGCGTGGCTCCACCAGCGGTCTGGTACGGCCCATCTTCAGCGGCAACAACTCAAGACCCTCGTGAGGGGCCAAGCCTCGCGAGGCGGACAACACCAAGACCCTCCTAGGGGCAGCCTTTCTAGGCTGGCTCCTGAGGAGCAGAGATATCTATGCAGAGAGCACCTCACGAGGTTCACGTGACGTGAGCCATGACGACCAAGGCCAGGCGGGCGCCAGCGGGCGCAGTGTATCAGTTTCCTCTTTGGTGCTAAGGCAGCAAGCGTAGGCGCGGGGTCCCGAGGCATCAGGCAAAGGTTTTCATATCGATACAACAAGACTAAGACCGCCAGGACGACAGGGCGGAGGTCATCACGGAGCCCACAGCGGCATCACCACTAGAGGCTTTGGCAGGCGAATACCACCTTTTGTCAGGATAGCTTGCACTAGTTGTCTCCCTTCAAAATTGGCTGTTGCGGGATCCCTTCCCGCCTACATTTGGGAAGAGGACCAAGGCCACTATAAATAGGACTTAGCCACCACCATGGAGGGGGGGGGGGCAGATTGATTCCACCTGGACGAGTTCACCAACTCATCGAGCCCAAGAACACCTCACCTCCTGAGGTTGTTCATCTATTGTACTAGTTCATCCTCAGCCCCTCGAGGCAATCCACACACACAATGGAGTAGGGTATTACACCACAAGGTGGCCCGAACCAGTATAAACCTCTGTGTCTCGTGTTCTTTGGGTTCATCGAGCTAGGTCGTGGAATCACTGAGCGTGCGAGTCGGGGAGAGAGTGTTCTTCGTGCGCACCCCAGAGTTCGAACCTCACAAGGGTTTGCTGGAGCTTGCACTAGTTGTCTCCCTTCAAAATTGGCTGTTGCAGGATCCCTTCCCGCCTACATTTGGGAAGAGGACAAAGGCCACTATAAATAAGACTTAGCCACCACCATGGAGGGGGGGCAGATTGATTGCACCCGGACGAGTTCACCAGCTCATTGAGCCCAAGAACACCTCACCTCCTGAGGCTGTTCATCTATTGTACTAGTTCATCCTCAGCCCCTCGAGGCCATCCACCCACACAATGGAGTAGGGTATTACACCACAAGGTGGCCCGAACCAGTATAAACCTCTGTGTCTCGTGTTCTTTGGGTTCGTCGAGTTAGGTCGTGGAATCACAAGGTGGCCCAAACCAGTATAAACCTTCGTGTCTCGTGTTCTTTGGGTTCGTCGAGTTAGGTCGTGGAATCGCTGAGCGTGCGAGTTGGGGAGAGAGTGTTCTACGTGCGCACCCCAGAGTTCGAACCTCACAAGGGTTTGCTGGAACCCATAATCCGACATTTGGCACGCCTGGTAGGGGTGCGCCGAAGCCCCTCTTCCGCCAATCGACCCGTCAACGCCCCGCGGCTCCGATGTCGGACGACCCGAGGACCCACGCCGACCATTGGGCTGCTTGGCCCGTCCGGGCGGCGCCGTCCGTCCAAGAAGACCTCAACTCCGCACTCCGGGCGGACCGCACACCGCCGGACGCGGGGGCGGACCGGCACCCTCCGCCCTCATGCCGTGGCGCACGTGCGCCTGTTGGGGAACATAGCAGAATTTTAAAATTTTCTACGCATCACCAAGATCAATCTATGGAGTCATCTAGCAACGAAGGAGAGAGGAGTGCATCTACATACCCTTGTAGATCACGAGCGGAAGCGTTCAAGAGAACGGGGTTGATGGAGTTGTACTCGATGTGATTCAAATCACCGATGACCTAGTGCCGAACGGACGGCACCTCCGCGTTCAACACACGTACGGTTGGGAGACGTCTCCTCCTTCTTGATCCAGCAAGGGGGAAGGAGAGGTTGATGAAGATCCAGCAGCACGACGGCGTGGTGGTGGAAGCAACGGTGATCTCGGCAGGGCTTTGCCAAGCGCTGGGAGATGGAGGAGTGTCACGGGAGGGAGAGGGAGAGGCCAGGGGCTTGGCGCAGCCCTCCCTCCCCCCCACTATATATAGGGTGCCTAGGGGGGGGGAGCCGGCCCTAGGAGATCCAATCTCCTAGGGGGCGGCGGCCAAGGGGGTGCCTTGCCCCCCAAGGCAAGGGTGGCGCTTCAACCCCTAGGGTTTCTAACCCTAGGCGCAGGGGGAGGCCCAAGGAGGGGCGCACCAGCCCACTAGGGGCTGGTTCCCCTCCCACTTCAGCCCATGGGGCCCTCCGGGATAGGTGGCCCCACCCGATGGACCCCCGGGACCCTTCCGGTGGTCCCGGTACAATACCGGTGACCCCGAAACCTTCCCGATGGCCGAAACTGGACTTCCTATATATAAGTATTTACCTCCGGACCATTCCGGAACTCCTCGTGACGTCCGGGATCTCATCCGGGACTCCGAACAACTTTCGGGTTACCGTGTGCTAATATCTCTACAACCCTAGCGTCATCGAACCTTAAGTGTGTAGACCCTACGGGTTCGGGAGACATGCAGACATGACCGAGAAGCCTCTCCGGTCAATAACCAACAGCCGGATCTGGATACCCATGTTGGCTCCCACAAGCTCCATGATGATCTCATCGGATGAACCACGATGTCGAGGATTCAATCAATCCATATACAATTCCCTTTGTCAATCGGTACGTTACTTGTCCGAGACTCGATCGTCGGTATCCCAATACCTTGTTTAGTCTCGTTACAGGCAAGTCACTTTACTCGTACCGTAATGCATGATCCCGTGATCAATCACTTGATCACTTTGAGCTCATTATGATGATGCATTACCGAGTGGGCCCAGAGATACCTCTCCGTCATACGGAGTGACAAATCCCAGTCTCGATTCATGCCAACCCAACAGACATTTTCGGAGATACCTGTAATGTACCTTTATAGTCACCCAGTTACGTTGTGACGTTTGGCACACCCAAGGCACTCCTACGGTATCCGGGAGTTGCACAATCTCATGGTCTAAGGAAATGATACTTGACATTCAGAAAAGCTACAACAAAGGAACTACACGATCTTTGAGCTAAGCTTAGGATTGGGTCTTGTCCATCACATCATTCTCCTAATGATGTGATCCCGTTATCAATGACATCTAATGTCCATAGCCAGGAAACCATGACTATCCTTTGATCAACGAGCTAGTCAACTAGAGACTCACTAGGGACGTGTTGTGGTCTATGCATTCATACATGTATTATGATTTCCGGATAACACAATTATAGCTTGAACAATAGACAATTATCATGAACAAAGAAATATAATAATAACCATTTTATTATTGCCTCTAGGGCATATTTCCAACAGTCTCCCACTTGCACTAGAGTCAATATTCTAGTTACATTGTGATGAATCGAACACCCATGCAGTTCTGGTGTTGATCATGTTTTGCTCTAGGGAGAGGTTTAGTCAACGGATCTGCTACATTCATGTCCGTATGTACTTTACAAATCTCTATGTCTCCATTTTGAACACTTTCACGAATGGAGTTGAAGCGACGCTTGATATGCCTGGTCTTCCTGTGAAACCTGGGCTCCTTGGCAAGGGCAATAGCTCCAGTGTTGTCACAGAAGAGAGTCATCGGGCCCGACGCATTGGGTATGACTCCTAAGTCGGTAATGAACTCCTTCACCCATACTGCTTCTTGTGCTGCCTTCGAGGCTGCCATGTACTCCGCTTCACATGTAGATCCCGCCACAACGCTTTGCTTGCAACTGCACCAGCTTACTGCCCCACCATTCAAAATATACACGTATCCGGTTTGTGACTTAGAGTCATCCAGATCTGTGTCGAAGCTAGCATCGACGTAACCCTTTACGACGAGCTCTTCGTCACCTCCATAAATGAGAAACATTTCCTTAGTCCTTTTCAGGTACTTCAGGATATTCTTGACCGCTATCCAGTGTTCCATGCCGGGATTACTTTGGTACCTTCCTACCAAACTTACGACAAGGTTTACATCAGGTCTGGTACACAACATAGCATACATGATAGACCCTATGGCCGAGGCATAGGGGGCGACACTCATCTTTTCTCTATCTTCTGCCGTGGTCGGGCATTGAGCCGTGCTCAATCTCGTACCTTGCAATACAGGCAAGAACCCCTTCTTTGACTGATCCATTTTGAACTTCTTCAATATCTTGTCAAGGTACGTACTCTGTGAAAGACCAATGAGGCGTCTCGATCTATCTCTATAGATCTTGATGCCTAATATATAAGCAGCTACTCCAAGGTCCTTCATTGGAAAACACTTGTTCAAGTAGGCCTTTATGCTTTCCAAGAATTCTATATCATTTCCCATCAACAGTATGTCATCCACATACAATATGAGAAATGCTACAGAGCTCCCACTCACTTTATTGTAAATGCAGGCTTCTCCATAAGTCTGCATAAACCCAAACGCTTTGATCATCTCATCAAAGTGAATGTTCCAACTCCGAGATGCTTGCACCAGCCCATAAATCGAGCGTTGGAGCTTGCACACCTTGTCAGCATTCTTAGGATCGACAAAACCTTCCGGCTGCATCATATACAATTCTTCCTTAAGGAAACCATTAAGGAATGCCGTTTTGACGTCCATTTGCCATATCTCATAATCATAGAATGCGGCAATTGCTAACATGATTCGGACGGACTTCAGCTTCGCTACGGGTGAGAAAGTCTCATCGTAGTCAACCCCTTGAACTTGTCGATAACCCTTAGCGACAAGCCGAGCTTTATAGATGGTCACATTACCATCCGCGTCTGTCTTCTTCTTAAAGATCCATTTAATTTCTATGGCTCGCCGATCAACGGGCAAGTCAGTCAAAGTCCATACTTCGTTTTCATACATGGATCCTATCTCGGATTTCATGGCTTCCAGCCATTTGTCGGAATCCAGGCCCGCCATCGCTTCTTCATAGTTCGAAGGTTCACCATTGTCTAACAACATGATTTCCAAGACAGGGTTGCCGTACCACTCTGGTGCGGAACGTGTCCTTGTGGACCTACGAAGTTCAGTAGCAACTTGATCTGAAGTTTCATGATCATCATCATCAACTTCCTCTCTAGTCGGTGCAGGCACCTCAGGAACATTTTCTTGAGCTGCGCCACTTACCGGTTCAAGAGGTAATACTTCATCAAGTTCTACCTTCCTCCCACTTATTTCTTTCGAGAGAAACTCTTTCTCTAGAAAGGACCCATTCTTGGCAACAAAGATCTTGCCTTCGGATCTAAGGTAGAAGGTATACCCAACAGTTTCTTTAGGGTATCCTATGAAGACGCATTTTTCCGACTTGGGTTCGAGCTTTTCAGGTTGAAGTTTCTTGACATAAGCATCGCATCCCCAAACTTTTAGAAACGACAGCTTAGGTTTCTTCCCAAACCATAGTTCATACGGTGTCGTCTCAACGGATTTCGACGGAGCCCTATTTAAAGTGAATGCGGCAGTCTCTAAAGCATAGCCCCAAAATGATAGCGGTAAATCGGTAAGAGACATCATAGATCTCACCATATCTAATAGAGTGCGATTACGATGTTCGGACACACCATTACGCTGAGGTGTTCCAGGCGGCGTTAGTTGTGAAACTATTCCATATTTTCTTAAGTGTGTGCCAAATTCGTGACTCAAGTATTCTCCCCCACGATCTGATCACAAGAACTTGATTTTCCTATCACGTTGATTCTCAACCTCACTCTGAAATTCCTTGAACTTTTCAAAGGTCTCAGACTTGTGTTTCATTAAGTAGACATACCCATATCTACTCAAGTCATCAGTGAGGGTGAGAACATAACGATAGCCACCGCGAGCCTCAACACTCATTGGACCGCACACATCAGTATGTATGATTTCCAATAAGTTGGTTGCTCGCTCATTGTTCCTGAGAACGGAGTCTTGGTCATTTTACCCATGAGGCATGGTTCGCACGTGTCAAATGATTCGTAATCAAGAGACTCTAAAAGTCCATCTGCATGGAGCTTCTTCATGCGTTTGACACCTATGTGACCAAGGCGGCAATGCCACAAGTATGTGGGACTATCATTATCAACCTTACATCTTTTGGTATTCACACTATGAATATATGTAGCATTACGCTCGAGATTCATTAAGAATAAACCATTCACCATCGGAGCATGACCATAAAACATATTTCTCATATAAATAGAACAACCATTATTCTCGGATTTAAATGAGTAGCCATCTCGAATTAAACGAGATCCTGATACAATGTTCATGCTCAAAGCTGGCACTAAATAACAATTATTAAGGTTTAAAACTAATCCCGTAGGTAAATGTAGAGGTAGCGTGCCGACGGCGATCACATCGACCTTGGAACCATTCCCGATGCGCATCGTCACCTTGTCCTTCGCCAGTCTCTGCTTATTCCGCAGCTCCTGCTTTGAGTTACAAATGTGAGCAACCGCACCGGTATCAAATACCTAGGAGCTACTACGAGTACTGGTAAGGTACACATCAATTACATGTATATCACATATACCTTTCGTGATGCCGGCCTTCTTGTCCGCTAAGTATTTGGGGCAGTTCCGCTTCCAGTGACCACTTCCCTTGCAATAAAAACACTCAGTCTCGGGCTTGGGTCCATTCTTTGGCTTCTTCTCGGCAGCTTGCTTACCGGGCGCGGCAACTCCCTTGCCGTCCTTCTTGAAGTTCTTCTTACCCTTGCCTTTCTTGAACTTAGTGGTTTTATTCACCATCAACACTTGATGTTCCTTTTTGACTTCTACCTCTGTTGATTTCAGCATTGCAAATACTTCAGGAATGGTCTTTTCCATCCCATGCATATTGAAGTTCATCACAAAGCTCTTGTAGCTCGGTGGAAGCGACTGAAGGATTCTGTCAATGACCGCGTCATCCGGGAGATTAACTCCCAGCTGAGTCAAGCGGTTACGCAACCCAGACATTTTGAGTATGTGCTCGCTGACAGAACTATTTTCCTCCATCTTACAGCTGAAGAACTTGTCGGAGACTTCATATCTCTCGACTCGGGCATGAGCTTGAAAAACAATTTTCAGCTCTTCGAACATCTCATATGCTCCGTGTCTCTCAAAACGCTTTTGGAGCCCCGGTTCTAAGCTGTAAAGCATGCCACACTGAACGAGGGAGTAATCATCAGCACGTGTCTGCCAAGCGTTCATAACGCCTTGGTTCTGTGGGACGGGTGCGTCACCTAGCGGTGCTTCTAGGACATAATCTTTCTTGGCAGCTATGAGGATGATCCTCAGGTTCTGGACCCAGTCCGTATAGTTGCTGCCATCGTCTTTCAGCTTGGTTTTCTCTAGGAACGCGTTGAAGTTGAGGACAACGTGGGCCATTTGATCTACAAGACATATTGTAAAGATTTTAGACTAAGTTCATGATAATTAAGTTCATCTAATCAAATTATTAAATGAACTCCCACTCAGATAGACATCCCTCGAGTCATCTAAGTATAACATGATCCGAGTTAACTAGGCCGTGTCCGATCATCACGTGAGACGGACTAGTCAACATCGGTGAACATCTTCATGTTGATCGTATCTTCTATACGACTCATGCTTGACCTTTCGGTCTTCTGTGTTCCGAGGCCATGTCTGTACATGCTAGGCTCGTCAAGTCAACCTAAGTGTATTGCGTGTGTAAATCTGTCTTACACCCGTTGTATTCGAACGTTAGAATCTATCACACCCGATCATCACGTGGTGCTTCGAAACAACGAACCTTCGCAACGGTGCACAGTTAGGGGGAACACTTTCTTGAAATTATTACGAGGGATCATCTTATTTAAGCTACCATCGCTCTAAGCAAATAAGATGTAAAACATGATAAACATCACATGCAATCAAATAGTGACATGATATGGCCAATATCATTTGCTCCTTTGATCTCCATCTTCGGGATCTCCATATCTTTGGCCATATCGTATAATCATACGCTAATGTCACCTAGATACTCCAATGTCACCTCAAGTATCCGCGGGTATGATTATACGATATGCATCCCACAATCTCAGATTCATCTATTCAACCAACACAAATAACTTCAAAGAGTGCCCCAAAGTTTCTACCGGAGAGTCAAGACGAAAACGTGTGCCAACCCCTATGCATAAGTTCACAAGGTCACATAACTCGCAAGTTGATCACCAAAACATACATCAAGTGGATCACGTGAATATCCCATTGTCACCACAGATAAGCACATGCAAGACATACATCAAGTGTTCTCAAATCCTTAAAGACTCAATCCGATAAGATAACTTGAAAGGGAAAATTCAATTCATCACAAGAAGATAGAGGGGGAGAAACATCATAAGATCCAACTATAATAGCAAAGCTCGCGGTACATCAAGACCGTGCCATATCAAGAACACAAGAGAGAGAGAGAGAGAGAGAGATCAAACACATAGCTACTGGTACATACCCTCAGCCCCGAGGGTGAACTACTCCCTCCTCGTCATGGAGAGCGCCGGGATGATGAAGATGGCTGATACGTCCATTTTGCATCATGCTTTTATATTGATATTTATTGCATTATGGGTTGTTATTACACATTATGTCACAATACTTATGCCTACTCTCTCTTATTTTACAAGGTTTACATGAAGAGGGGGAATGCCGGCAGCTGGAATTCTGGGCTGGAAAAGGAGCAAATATTAGAGACCTATTCTGCACAGCTCCAAAAGTCCTGAAACTTCGCGAAAGTCATTTTTGGAATTAATAAAAAATACTGAGCAAAGAAAATACTAGAGGGGGCCCACACCCTGGCCATGAGGTTGGGGGGCGCGCCCTACCCCCCTGGGCGCGCCCCCTGCCTCGTGGGCCCCCTGGTGGCCCTCTGATGCCCATCTTCTGCTATATGAAGTCTTTCGTCTGAGAAAAAATCATAAGAAAGCTTTTGAGAAGAAACTCCGCCGCCACGAGGTGGAACCAATTTAGGGCTCCGGCAAAGCTGTTCTTCTAGGGAAACTTCCCTCCGGGAGGGGGAAATCATCACCATCGTCATCACCAACGATCCTCTCATTGGGAGGGGGTCAATCTCCATCAACATCTTCACCAGCACCATCTCATCCCAGACCCTAGTTCATCTCTTGTATCCAATCTTTGTATCCAAACCTCAGATTGGTACCGGTGGGTTGCTAGTAGTGTCGATTACTCCTTGTAGTTGATGCTAGTCGGTTTACTTGGTGGAAGATCATATGTTCAAATCCATTATGCATACAAATACCACTCTGATTATGAACATGAATATGCTTTGTGAATAGTTATGTTTGTTCCTGAGGGCATGGGAGAAGTCTTGCTATAAGTAGTCATGTGAATTTGGTATTCGTTCGATCTTTTGATGAGATGTATGTTGTCATCCCTCTAGTGGTGTCATGTGAACTTCGACTACATGACACTTCACCATTGTTTGGGCCTAGAGGGAGGCATTGGGAAGTAATAAGTAGATGATGGGTTGCTAGAGTGACAGAATCTTAAACCCTAGTTTATGTGTTGCTTCGTAAGGGGCTGATTTGGATCCATATGTTTCATGCTATGGTTAGGTTTACCTTAATACTTCTGTTGTAATTGCGGATGCTTGCAATGGGCGTTAATCATAAGTGGGATTCTTGTCCAAGTAAGGACAGTATCCAAGCACTGCTCCACCCACAAATCAAATTATCAAAGTACCGAACGCGAATCATATGAACGTGATGAAAACTAGCTTGACGATAATTCCCATGTGTCCTCGGGAGCACTTTCCTTTATATAAGAGTTTGTCCAGGCTTGTCCTTTGCTACAAAAAGGATTGGGCCATCTTGCTGCACCTTATTTAGTTTTATTACTTGCTACTCGTTACAAATTACCTTATCACAAAACTATTTGTTACCGATAATTTCAGTGCTTGCAGAGAATACCTTACTGAAAACTACCTATCATTTCCTTCTGCTCCTCGTTGGGTTCGACACTATTACTTATCGAAAAGGCTATGATAGATCCCCTACACTTGTGGGTCATCAAGACTCTTTTCTGGCGCCGTTGCCAGGGAGTGAAGCGCCTTTGGTAGGTGGAATTTGGTAAGGAAAAATTTATATAGTGTGCTGAAATTTACTGTCACTTGTTACTATGGAACATAATCCTTTGAGGGGCTTGTTCGGGGTATCTTCACCTCGACCAGTAGAGCAAAGAGTTGCGCCTCAACCTACTGAACCTACTAAAAATATTTACTTTGAAATTCCTTCAGGTATGATAGAGAAACAACTAGCTAATCCTTTTGCAGGAGATGGAACATTGCATCCCGATTTACACTTAATCTATGTGGATGAAGTTTGTGTATTATTTAAGCTTGCAGGTATGCCCGATGATGTTATCAAGAAGAAGGTCTTCCCTTTATCTTTGAAGGGAGATGCATTGACATGGTTTAGGCTATGTGATGATATTGGATCATGGAACTACTAACAATTGAAATTGGAATTTCATCAGAAGTTTTATCCTATGCATCTTGTTCATTGTGATCATAATTATATATAATTTTTGGCCTCGCGAAGGAGAAAGCATCGCTCAAGCTTGGGGGAGGCTTAAGTCAATGTTATATTCATGCCCCAATCATGAGCTCTCAAGAGAAATGATTATTCAAAAAATTATGCTCGGATTTCTCTCACTAATCGCTTCATGCTCGATACTTCATGTACTGGATCTTTTATGATGGAGGCTATTGAATTCAAATGGGATTTATTGGAAAGAATTAAACGGAACTCTGAAGATTGGGACCTCGACGAAGGTAAGGAGTTAGGTATAACACCTAAGTTTGATTGTGTTAAATCTTTTATGGATACCGATGTTTTCCGTGAATTTAGCACTAAATATGGACTTGACTCTAAGATAGTAGCTTCTTTCTGTGAATCCTTTGCTACTCATGTTGATCTCCCCAAGGAGAAGTGGTTTAAATATAATCCTCCCATTGAAGTAAAAGTAGTTGCACCTATTAAAGTTGAAGAAAAGACTATCACTTATAATGATCCTGTTGTTCCTACTGCTTATATTGAGAAACCACCTTTCCCTGTTAGAATAAAGGATCATGCTAAAGCTTTAACTGTAGTCAACAAAAGTAATATTAGGACACACAAACCCCCTGAGCAAGTTAAAGTTGAACCTAATATTGATATGGTTAAAGATCTCTTGGACGATAATATTGATGGGCATGCTATTTACTTCTGCAATGAAGCTGCTAGAATTGCTAGACCTGATGCTAAAAATAAACATAGACCTGTTGTAGGCATGCCTGTTATTTCCGTTAAAATAGGAGATCACTGCTATCATGGCTTATGTGATATGGGTGCTAGTGCAAGTGCAATACCTCATTCCTTATACAAAGAAATTATGCATGATATTGCACCTGCTGAGATAGAAGAGATAGATGTTACAATTAAACTTGCCAATAGAGATACTATTTCACCGGTTGGGATTGTTAGAGATGTTGAAGTCTTGTGTGGGAAGGTTAAATATCTTGCTGATTTTCTTGTTGTTGGTTCCCCACAAGATAGCTTTTGTCCCATTATATTTGGTAGACCCTTCTTGAATACTGTTAATGCTAAGATAGACTGTAATAAGGATATTGTTTCTGTTGGTTTAGGGGATATGTCTCATGAGTTTAATTTTGCTAAATTTAGTAGACAACCCTGTGATGAGGAATTTCCTAGTAAAGATGAAATTATTGGTCTTGCTTCTATTGCCGTGCCTCATAGTGATCCTTTAGAACAATATTTGCTAGACCATGAAAATGATACGTATATGAATGAAAGAAGGGAAATAGATGAAGTATTCATTAAAACAGGGACCTATTCTAAAACACAACTTGCCTGTTGAAATCCTATAGGGTCCTCCTCCACCCAAGGGTGATCCCTTGTTTGAGCTTAAACCATTGCCTGATACTCTTAAATATGCTTATCTTGATGAAAATAAGATATATCCTGTTATTATTAGTGCTAACCTTTCAGAGCATGAAGAAGAGAAATTATTGAAAACTCTGAAGAAGCACCGTGCTGCTATTGGGTATACTCTTGATGATCTTAAGGGCATTAGTCCCACTCTATGTTAACACAAAATAAATTTGGAGAAAGATGCCAAACCAGTTATTGATCACCAACGAAAGCTAAATCCTAAGATGAAAGAAGTGGTAAGAAAGGAAATATTAAAGCTCCTTGAAGCAGGTATAATTTATCCCGTTGCTGATAGTCAGTGGGTAAGCCCTGTCCATTGTGTCCCTAAGAAGGGAGGTATTATTGTCGTTCCTAATGATTAAGATGAATTGATTCTGCAAAGAATTATTACAGGTTATTGGATGGTGATTGATTTTCGCAAATTTAATAAAGCTACTAAAAAAGATCATTACCCTTTGCCTTTCATTGATCAAATTCTAGAAAGATTATCCAAACATACACATCTAGATGGTTACTCTGGTTTCTCTCAAATTCTTGTGGCAGCTGATGATCAAGAAAAGACTACTTTCACTTACCCTTTCGGTACCTTTGCTTATACACGTATGCCTTTTGGTTTATGTAATTCACCTGCTACCTTTCAAAGATGCATGATGGCTATATTCTCTGACTTTTGTGAAAAGATTTGTGAAGTTTTCATGGATGATTTCTCTGTTTATGGATCCTCTTTTGATGATTGCTTGAGCAACCTTGATCGAGTTTTGCAGAGATGTGAAGAAACTAACCTTGTCTTGAATTGGGAGAAGTGCCACTTTATGGTTAATGAAGGTATTGTCTTGGGGCATAAAATTTCTGAAAGAGATATTGAAGTTGACAAAGCTAAAGTTGATGCTATTGAAAAGATGCCGTGTCCCAAGGACATCAAAGGTATAAGAAGTTTCCTTGGTCATGCCGGTTTTTATAGGAGGTTCATTAAGGACTTCTCTAAAATTTCTTGGCCTCTGACTAACCTATTACAAAAAGATATTCCTTTTTGTTGATGATGATTGTGTAGAAGCATTTGAAATACTTAAGAAAGCCTTGATTTCCGCACCTATTGTTCAGCCACCTGATTGGAATTTAACATTTGAAATCATGTGTGATGCTAGTGATTATGCTGTAGGTGTTGTTCTAGGACAAATAGTTGATAAAAAATTAAATGTTATTCAATATGGTAGTAAAACTCTAGATAATGCCCAGAGAAATTATGCTACTATTGAAAAGGAATTCTTAGCAGTTGTATTTGCTTGTGATAAGTTCAGACCTTATATTGTTGATTCTAAAGTAACTATTCACACTGATCATGCTTCTATTAAATATCTTATGGAAAAGAAAGATGCTAAATCTAGACTTATTAGATGGGTTCTCTTGCTTCAAGAATTTGATTTGCATATTATTGATAGAAAGGGAGCTGAGAATCCCATTGCAGACAACTTGTCTAGGTTAGAGAATGTTCTTGATGACCCACTACCTATTGATGATAGCTTTCCTGATGAACAATTAGCTGTCATAAATGCTTCTCGCACTGCTCCATGGTATGCTGATTATGTGATACGTCCATTTTGCATCATGCTTTTATATTGATATTTATTGCATTATGGGTTGTTATTACACATTATGTCACAATACTTATGTCTATCCTCTCTTATTTTACAAGGTTTACATGAAGAGGGGGAATGCCGGCAGCTGGAATTCTGGGCTGGAAAAGGAGCAAATATTAGAGACCTATCCTGCACATCTCCAAAAGTCCTAAAACTTCATGGGAGCACGTTTCAGAATATATAAAAAATACTGAGCGGAAAAGGCACCAGAGGGGGCCCACACTCTGGCCACAGGGGTGGGAGCGCGCCCTACCCCCCTGGGCACGCCCCCTGCCTCGTGGGCTCCCTGGTGGCCCTCCGATGACCATCTTATGCTATATCAAGTCTTTCGTCGACGAAAAAATCATAAGCAAGCTTTGGGGAAGAAACTCCGCCACCACGAGGCGGAACCTTGGCGGAACCAATCTAGGGCTCCGACAGAGCTGTTCTGCTGGGGAAACTTCCCCCCGGGAGGGGGAAATCATCACCATCGTCATCACCAACGATCCTCTCATCGAGAGGGGGTCAATCTCCAGCAACATCTTCACCAGCACCATCTCATCTCAACCCCTAGTTCATCTCTTGTATCCAATCTTTGTATCCAAACCTCAGATTGGTACCTGTGGGTTGCTAGTAGTGTTGATTACTCCTTGTAGTTGATGCTAGTTGGTTTACTTGGTGGAAGATCATATGTTCAGATCCATTATGCATATTAATACCCCTCTGATTATGAACATGAATATGCTTTGTGAGTAGTTACGTTTGTTCCCGAGGACATGGGAGAAGTCTTGCTATAAGTAGTCATGTGAATTTGGTCTTCGTTCGATATTTTGATCAAATGTATGTTGTCATCCCTCTAGTGGTGTCATGTGAACGTCGACTACATGACACTTCACCATTGTTTGTGCCTAGAGGGAGGCATTGGGAATTAATAAGTAGATGATGGGTTGCTAGAGTGACAGAAGCTTAAACCCTAGTTTATGTGTTGCTTCGTAAGGGGCTGATTTGGATCCATATGTTTCATGCTATGGTTAGGTTTACCTTAATACTTCTATTGTAGTTGCGGATGCTTGCAATGGGGGTTAATCATTAGTGGGATGCTTGTCCAAGTAAGGATAGTACCCAAGCACCGGTCCACCCACATATCAAATTATTAAAGTGCCGAACGCGGATCATATGAACGTGATGAAAACTAGCTTGACGATAATTCCCATGTGTCCTTGGGAGCGCTTTCCTTCATATAAGAGTTTGTCCAGGCTTGTCCTTTGCTACAAAAAGGATTGGGACATCTTGCTGCACCTTATTTACTTTTATTACTTGCTACTCATTACAAATTACCTTATCACAAAACTATCTGTTACCGATAATTTCAGTGCTTGCAGAGAATACCTTACTGAAAACTGCTTATCATTTCCTTCTGCTCCTCGTTGGGTTCGACACTCTTACTTATCAAAAATCTATGGTAGGCCCCCTACACTTGTGGGTCATCAAGACTCTTTTCTGGCGCCATTGCCGGGGAGTGAAGCACCTTTGGTAGGTGGAATTTGGTAAGGAAAAGTTTATATAGTGTGCTGAAATTTACTGTCACTTGTTACTATGGAACATAATCCTTTGAGGGGCTTGTTTGGGGTATCTTCACCCCGACCAGTAGAGCAAAGAGTTGCTCCTCAACCTACTGAACCTACTGAAAATGTTTACCTTGAAATTCCTTTGGGTATGATAGAGAAACTGCTAGCTAATCCTTTTGTAGGAGATGGGACATTGCATCCTGATTTACACTTAATATATGTGGATGAAGTTTGTGGATTATTTAAGCTTGCAGGTATGCCCGAGGATGTTATCAAGAAGAAGTTCTTCCCTTTATCATTGAAGGGAGAGGCATTGACATGGTATCGGCTATGTGATGATATGGGATCATGGGACCACAAGCGATTGAAATTGGAATTTCATCAGAAGTTTATCCTATGCATCTTGTTCATCGTGATCGTAATTATATATATAATTTTTGGCCTCACGAAGGAGAAAGAATCACTCAGGCTTGGGGGAGGCTTAAGTCAATGTTATATTCATGCCCCAATCCTGAGCTCTCAAGAGAAATGATTATTCGAAAAATTTATGCTCGGCATTCTCTCAGTAATCGCTCCATGCTCGACACTTCTTGTACTTGATCTTTTATGATGAAGACTATTGAATTCAAATGGGATTTATTGGAAAGAATTAAACGCAACTCTGAAGATAGGGACCTCGATGAAGGTAAGGAGTCATGTATAACACCTAAGTTTGATTCTTTTATGGATACCGATGCTTTCCGTCAATTTAGCACTAAATATGGACTTGACTCTGAGATAGTAGCTTCTTTCTATGAATCCTTTGCTACTCATGTTGATCTCCCTAAGGAGAAGTGGTTTAAATATAATCCTCCCATTGAAGTAAAAGTAGTTGCACCTATTAAAGTTGAAGAAAAGACTATCACTTATGATGATCCTGTTGTTCCTACTGCTTATATTGAGAAACCACCTTTCCTTATTAGAATAAAGGATCATGCTAAAGCTTCAACCGTGGTTAACAAAAGTAATATTAAGACACCTAAACCCCCTGAGAAAATTAAAGTTGAACCTAAAATTTCTATGGTTAAAGATCTCTTGGCCGATAATATTGATGGGCATGTTATTTACTTCTGCAATGAAGCTGCTAGAATTGCTAGACCTGATGCTAAAAATAAACATAGACCTGTTGTAGGCATGCCTGTTATTTCTGTAAAATAGGAGATCATTGCTATCATGGCTTATGTGATATGGGTTCTAGTGCAAGTGCAATACCTCATTCCTTATACAAAGAAATTATGCATGATATTGCACCTGCTGAGATAGAAGAGATAGATGTTACAATTAAGCTTGCCAATAGAGATACTATTTCACCAGTTGGGATTGTCAGAGATGTTGAAGTCTTGTGTGGGAAAGTAAAATATCCTGCTGATTTTCTTGTTCTCGGTTCCCCACAAGATGACTTTTGTCCCATTATATTTGGTAGACCCTTCTTGAATACTGTTAATGCTAAGATAGACTGCAATAAGGATATTGTTTCTGTTGGTTTAGGGGATATGTCTCATGAGTTTAATTTTGCTAAATTTAGTAGACAACCCTGTGATGAGGAATTTCCTAGTAAAGATGAAATTATTGGTCTTGCTTCTATTGCCGTGCCTCATAGTGATCCTTTAGAACAATATTTGCTAGACCATGAAAATGATACGTATATGAATGAAAGAAGGGAAATAGATGAAGTATTCATTAAAACAGGGACCTATTCTAAAACACAACTTGCCTGTTGAAATCCTAGGGGATCCTCCTCCACCCAAGGGTGATCCCGTGTTTGAGCTTAAACCATTGCTTGATAATCTTAAATATGATTATCTTGATGAAAAGAGGATATATCATGTTATTATTAGTGCCAACCTTTCATAGCATGAAGAAGAGAGATTGTTGAAAACTCTGAAGAAGCACCGTGCTGCTATTGGATATACTCTTGATGATCTTAAGGGCATTAGTCCCACTCTATGCCAACACAAAATAAATTTGGAGAGAGACGCCAAACCAGTTATTGATCACCAATGACGGCTAAACCCTAAGATGAAAGAAGTGATATAAAGGAAATATTAAAGCTCCATGAAGCAGGTATAATTTATTCCGTTGCTGATAGTCAGTGGGTAAGCCCTGTCCATTGTGTCCCTAAGAAGGGAGGTATTACTGTCGTTCCTAATGATAAAGATGAATTGATTCCGCAAAGAATTATTACAGGTTATAGGATGGTGATTGATTTCCACAAGTTAAATAAGGCTACTAAAAAGATCATTACCATTGCCTTTCATTGATCAAATGCTAGAAAGATTATCCAAACATACACATTTTTGCTTTCTATATGGTTACTCTGGTTTCTCTCAAATACCCGTGTCAGCTGATGATCAATAAAAGACTACTTTTACTTGCCCTTTCGGTACTTTTGCTTATAGACATATGCCTTTTGGTTTATGTAATGCACCTGCTACCTTTCAAAGATGCATGATGGCTATATTCTCTGACTTCTGTGAAAAGATTTGTGAAGTTTTCATGGATGGTTTCTCTGTTTATGGATCCTCTTTTGATGATTGCTTGAGCAGCCTTGATCGAGTTTTGCAGAGATGTGAAGAAACTAACCTTGTCTTGAATTGTGAGAAGTGCCACTTTATGGTTAATGAAGGTATTGTCTTGGGGCATAAAATTTCTAAAAGAGGTATTGAAGTTGACAAAGCTAAAGTTGATGCTATTGAAAAGATGTCGTGTCCCAAGGACATCAAAGGTATAAGAAGTTACCTTGGTCATGCCGGTTTTTATAGGAGGTTCATTAAGGACTTCTCAAAAATTTCCCGGCCTCTGACTAACCTATTACAAAAAGATATTCCTTTTGTATTTGATGATGATTGTGTAGAAGCATTTGAAATACTTAAGAAAGCCTTGATTTCTGCACCTATTGTTCAGCCACATGATTGGAATTTACCATTTGAAATCATGTGTTATGCTAGTGATTATGTTGTAGGTGCTGTTCTAGGACAAAGAGTTGATAAAAAATTATATGTTATTCAATATGCTAGTAAAACTCTAGACAATGCCCAGAGAAATTATGCTACTACTGAAAAGGAATCCTTAGTAGTTGTATTTGCTTGTGATAAGTTCAGACCTTATATTGTTGAATCTATAGTAACTATTCACACTGATCATGCTGCTATTAAATATCTTATGGAAAAGAAAGATGCTAAATCTAGACTTATTAGATGGGTTCTCCTGCTACAAGAATTTGATTTCCATATTATCGATAGAAAGGGAGATGAGAGTCCTGTTGCAGACAACTTGTCTAGGTTAGAGAATGTTCTTGATGACCCACTACCTATTGATGATAGCTTTCTTGATGAATAACTAGCTGTCATAAATGCTTCTCGTACTACTCCATGGTATGCTGATTATGCTAATTACATTGTTGCTAAATTTATACCACCTAGTTTCACATACCAGCAAAAGAAAAAGTTTTTCTATGATTTAAGACATTACTTCTGGGATGACCCATATCTTTATAAAGAAGCATTAGATGGTGTTATTAGACGTTGTGTACCTAAGCATGAACAGGAACATATCCTACGCAAGTGTCACTCCGAAGCTTATCGAGGACACCATGCAGGAGATAGAATTGCACATAAGGTATTGCAATCCGATTTTTATTGGCCTACTCTCTTCAAGGATGCCTGTAAGTTTGTCTTATCTTGTGATGAATGTCAAAGAATTGGTAATATTAGTAGATGTCAAGAAATGCCTATGAATTATTCACTCGTTATTGAACCATTTGATGTTTGGGGCTTTGATTATATGGGACCTTTTCCTTCCTCTAATGTGTACATACATATTTTAGTTGCTGTTGATTACACTACTAAGTGGGTAGAAGCTATTCCAACTAGTAGTGCTGATCATAACACCTCTATTAAGATGCTTAAAGAAGTCATTTTTTCTGAGGTTTGGAGTCCCTAGATACTTAATGACGGATGGTGGTTCACATTTTATTCATGGTGCCTTTCGTAAAATGCTTGCTAAGTATGATGTTAATCATAGAATTGCATCTCCATATCATCCATAGTCTAGTGGTCAAGTAGAATTGAGTAACAGAGAGCTCAAATTAATTTTGCAAAAGACTGTTAATAGATTTAGAAAGAATTGGTCCAAGAAACTTGATGATGCATTATGGGCTTATAGAACTGCATATAAAAATCCTATGGGTATGTCTCCTTATAAAATGGTTTATGGTAAAGCATGTCACTTACCTCTTGAATTAGAACATAAGGCATATTGGGCTATTAAAGAGCTCAACTATGATTTCAAACTTGCCGGTGAGAAGAGGTTATTTGACATTAGCTCACTTGATGAATGGAGAACCCAGGCCTATGAGAATGCCAAACTGTTTAAAGAAAAAGTTAAAAGATGGCATGATAAAAGGATGCAAAAACGTGAGTTCAATGTAGGTGATTATGTATTGTTATACAACTCTCGTTTAAGATTTTTTGCGGGCAAACTTCTCTCTAAATGGGAAGGTCCTTCCGTTATCGAGGAGGTCTATCATTCCGGTGCCATACAAATCAACAACTTCGAAGGCACAAATCCGAGGGTGGTGAACAGCCAAAGAATCAAACATTATATCTCAGGTAATCCCATAAATGTTGAAACTAATATTATTGAAATCGTAACCCTAGAGGAATACATAAGGGACACTTTCTGGAATGTTTTAGACTCTGAAAAGGAATACGTACGTGGTACGGTAAGTAAACCGACTCCAAAACAGTTCTAACGGAAATTTTTCTCTGTTTTGAAAAATTTAAGAAAATAGGAAAATAAGAAGCAGACCGGAAAGGACACAAGGCTTCCACGAGGGTGGAGGGCGCGCCATACCCCCTGGGCGCGCCCCCTGCCTCGTGGGCACCTCGTGTGCTCTCCGGACTCCGTTTTCTTGCATGATACTTCTTTTGGTCGGTAAAAATTCATTATATAATCTCCCGAAGGTTTTGACCACCGTATTGCGCAAAAATCCTCTGTCTTTGTTTCGAGTTGTTTTTCTGACAGATCTAGGTCGCCATGGCATCTTCAAGTGCCCCCAAGGACAAGTTCTTCGAGAAGGTCATCAACCCCTACCTCGCGGAGGTGCTACAACACCATCAAACCATTGAGATGTGTGAGGGGTTGTTGCACATCCACGATGTGGAGGGACTAAGGAGGACTGAGGGAGTCATGGATTAGGGGGTCCTCGGACAGCCGGACTATATACTTTGGCCGGACTATTGGACTATGAAGATACAAGATTGAAGACTTCGTCCCGTGTCCGGATGGGACTCTCCTTTGCGTGGAAGGCAAGCTTGACGATTCGGATATGTAGATCTCCTCCCTTGTAACCGACTCCGTGTAACCCTAGACCCTCCGGTGTCTATATAAACCGGAGGGTTTTAGTCCGTAGGACAACAACAATCATACCATAGGCTAGCTTCTAGGGTTTAGCCTCTCCGATCTCGTGGTAGATCAACTCTTGTAATACTCATATCATCAAGATCAATCAAGCAGGAAGTAGGGTATTACCTCCATCGAGAGGGCCCAAACCTGGGTAAACATTGTGTCCCCCGCCTCCTGTTACCATCCGCCTTAGACGCACAGTTCGGGACCCCCTACCCGAGATCCGCCGGTTTTGACACCGACATTGGTGCTTTCATTGAGAGTTCCACTGTGCCGTCACGGTAAGGCCTGATGGCTCGCATTGTTGTCAGGGACAATGTTACCTCTAGGGGAGCCCTGGATGTAGGCCAAACTCTCCGATTAGGCGGCTTCGTCAAGACCGCCCCATCGGCCGTCGCGCCGATGATGACTTCTCGGGTCATAAAAAACAGCCTCCACATCGGCTCGGGATTCACCGATCAGATGGATCCAATGGAGCTCTCTTCTTTGAACAAGCTCTTGGATCGCATTGCCGCCTTGGGAGTCGCAATGGACTATGATCGGATCAGGCTTAAACCCGACCAAAGGGAGATTAACTCTCCGCCGGTTACCCATCAGATAGCGGTGGTGGAGGAGCGATGCAGCGATTCTTCCTCTATTTTGAGGACAAACTATGTCCGGATTCCCAAGCTCTCCGAGCCGAATACCCGTCTATGGGAGGACATGGCCCAAGCTTCGAACCTGGAATCGAACAGCAGGCTAGTACCGTTGGGCAACGTCCCAGAGCCCAAACTACCAAGCTCGGAAACTCCTTTGGGTCTCAGACCGGGACAGGGTTTGGACTTAAATCTACCCACCCACCCTCACATAAGTGATCTTTCCCATATTAGACAAGAGCCCCAAGAGACAGTACATCACTATTGGGCCAGATTCCTCCTTGCAATAAGCAAGGCGAAGGACTGTCATGAGGAAGACGCAATTTCATTCTTTTGCAAAAATTGCATGGACAAGGGAATCCTCAACGCCATAAGTCGCCGTGATATAACACACTTCGCTGACTTGGCGTCCATAGTACGGAAGTACTGTGTGATGGAAAACACTTGGAAATCCCGAACACAATTCTGGGATCCTCCGGCTCTAACTAAACCCTCTGTCCGAACTAAAAGGGTGTACTCTCGTAAGTCACCCAATCCAATTACAAAGAAGCCAAAACCCACTACAGGGCGCGGAACCATATTGGAGGGAGGGCTCAATGGGCCATGCAAAATTCACAGTATATCGGATACCATGCCAACACACAGCCTTAGCTCATGTTGGATACTCTGGCAGGTGGCCAGGAGAGACGAGGATCTCCTCGTCAACAATACCGCGGAGCACCCTCCCGCGGAAAATAACAATACAGTACTGACAGTCTTTGAGACTTTCGCCTCAAACAATAGGCGCAAGCGGGCACTTCGCAACCTCGCCGAAGTCTGTCACGTCGCAACGATAAATTCATGGAACGACACAGCCATAACCTTCAATGCCAGTGACGAACCTCAATTCCGCACAGCTCGAGCTCCAACCGCTTTGGTCCTTAGTCCAATTGTGGACGACTTCCGCCTTACTAAAGTACTCATGGACGGTGGCAGCGGATTAAACCTCATCTATGAGGAGACTCTTAGAAAAATGGAAATAGACAAGAGCCGCATTGAGCAAAGCAGCACAACCTTCAGAGGAACCATCCCTAGTCAGGAGGCACGATGTGCGGGAAAAATCACACTAGATTTGGTATTCGGCACGCCGGAGAATTACAGGTCCGAAGAAATCACATTCCAAGTGGCCCCGTTTAGCAGCGGATACCACGCCCTTCTAGGGCGAGAGGCATTCATGACCTTCCAAGCTATACCCCATTCTGGGTACATGAAGCTCAAGATGCCCGGGCCCAATGGAATCATCACTCTAGCTAGTTATCCGGACATAGCACTCCGCGCCGAAAACAAAACCGCCGCACTGGCCCTTGAAGCGTTGTCCGAAGCCCTCGCGGCCGAAGAACTAACTGCGCTACGCTCTACAGTGGACAGGGACGACGTGATACTCGACAAAAGACCCAAGTCCACCTCTTTTAAACCAGCGAACGAAATAGTCAAATTCCAGGTCCACCCAACGGACCCTACAAAACAGCATCCATCGGGGCACAACTGAACCCCACAACAGACGCCGCACTATGGGAGTTCTTACGCAAGAATTGGGACATCTTCGCCTGGCATCCTTCAGATATGCCAGGCATCCCACGCAGGCTGGCCGAGCATAGCCTAAACATTCTAAAGGAATACAAGCCGGTCAAGCAAACTCTTCGGCATTTCTCCGAACCCAAGCGACAAGCCATGGGAGAAGAACTAGCCAAGTTACTCAAGGCCGGATTCATCAGAGAAATAAAACATCCGGACTGGCTAGCAAACCTGGTGATGGTACCAAAGAAGGACAAATCATGGCGCATATGTGTCGATTTTAAGGACCTTAACAAAGCTTGCCCCAAGGATCCCTTCCCCCTCCCACGCATCGACCAAATTATCGATGCTACCGCGGGACACGACTCGTTGTGTTTCCTCGACGCATACTCTGGAGACCATCAAATCAAGATGGTGGAGCCTGATCAAGCCACAACGGCATTCATTACCCCATACGGCCCCTTCTGTTTCAACACCATGCCTTTCGGGCTCAAAAACACCGGTGCGACCTATCAACGCATGATTCAGACATGCATGGAAGCAAAAATCGGCAAAACAGTGGAGGCATGCGTAGACGATGTGGTAATTAAAACCAGACATGTCGAATCTTTGATAGACGACTTGAGGCTCACGTTCAACAATCTCCGAACATATGACATTAAGCTCAATCCAGAAAAATGCGTTTTCGGCGTACCCGCCGGAAAGCTCTTGGGCTTCATTGTTTCCAACAGAGGAATTGAAGCGGATCCGGCTAAAATCCAAGCTCTGTCACAGTTGGCTATCCCAAAAAACCTCAAGCAAATCCAGAAATTAACTAGATGCGTGGCTGCCTTAAGCCGTTTTATCTCCCGACTGGGAGAAAAGGCATTACCTCTTTATCGCCTTCTTCAGCACACCGAACACTTCCAGTGTACGGACGCGGCTACAGCCGGATTGGAAGAAATAAAAGCTGCCTTGGCCAGCAACCCAATCTTGGCCGCGCTAAATATCGGTGAACCAATGCTGTTATATATAGCGGCAACACACTAGGTTGTAAGCGCGGTGCTCGTCGTCGAACGAGAAACGGTCGAACATAAGTTCCCGCTTCAAAAGACGATATACTACATATCTACTGTCCTCACTCCATGCAAATTCCGGTACCCACATTATCAAAAGATAGCATACGCGGTCTTCATGGCATCCCGAAAACCACGACACTACTTTCAAGAGTGTTCAATTATGGTGGCCTCCGAGGTTCCACTCAATGACATTATAAACAACCGCGATGCCACGGGCCGGATTGCTAAATGGGCTATTGAGATCCTCCCGTTTGACATATCATACAAACCACAGCGAGCCATTAAGTCACAAGTACTGGCCGATTTCGTCGCCGAATGGACAGAAACCGAACTCCCTAAAGAATACGGCGCATACTCCAATTGGATCATGCACTTCGATGGCTCTAAAATGCTGGCGGGTCTAGGAGCAGGCGTCGTCCTGACATCCCCAACCGGAGATACAGTCCAATACGTACTCCAAATATTATACACAGACTCCAACAATGCAGCCGAATATGAGGCCCTGTTGCATGGTCTCCGGATGGCAGTCTTCATGGGCATTCAACACCTAGAAGTGCGTGGGGATTCAAACCTCACAATATCTCAAATAAATGGAGATTTTGATGCTAAGGACCCAAAAATGGCGGCTTATCGCAATGCCATACTCAAAAGGCCAGCTCGATTCGAGGGGCTCGAATTCCACCATGTGGTCTGAGAAAACAATCAAGCGGCGGATATCCTCGCCCGAATCGGCGCTAAGCGCGACCATGTCCCACCTAATATCTTCTTGGAAAGGCTGTTTAAGCCATCCGTGGTGTGGGAAGGGGAGACCGGCAACAATAGCCCGAATCCGGCCACAACACCAGACCCCGAACACTCTAACGTAATCGGAGGCTCCGCCACCGAGATAACACCTTCGGCCCACGTGATTATGGCTGTCATCGCCCCGTGGACAGAACCCTTCTTGGCTTACCTAAATAGGCAAGAACTCCCTGAGGACCAAAACGAGGCACGTTGCATTGTGCGGCGGTCTAAAGCCTACAAGGTCCACGAGGGAGAGCTTTATAAGAAAAGCGCTACCGGAGTACTGCAAAGGTGCATCTCCGAGGAGGAAGGACGACAACTTTTGGCAGAAATTCATGCTGGACTCGGCGGCCATCACACTGCAGCTCGGGCCCTTGTAAGTAAGGCCTTTCGTACAGGTTTCTACTGGCCGACAGCTCGAGCAGACGCACAGGACCTCGTTCAACATTGCGTCGGTTGCCAGCTCTTTGCAAACCAAAGCCATATGCCACCTACCGCCCTCCAAACAATCCCCATTACTTGGCCCTTCGCGGTCTGGGGGCTTGATATGGTCGGACCACTTAAAGGAGGAATCCATAAGAAAAAGTACCCATTGATCATGGTGGATAAATTCACCAAATGGATAGAAGCCAAACCAGTTAAAACGGCCGAATCCGGACCAGCGATAGATTTCATATCCGGGGTTGTACACCGCTACGGTGTCCCCCACAGTATCATTACCGATAACGGCTCGAACTTTACAGCCGATGAGGTAAAAACTTGGTGTGGCGACATGGGCATTAAGCTCGATTACGCATCCGTCTATCACCCTCAAACTAATAGTCAAGTCAAATGAGCAAATGGTC
Source organism: Triticum aestivum (assembly GCF_018294505.1). Taxonomy (NCBI): domain Eukaryota; kingdom Viridiplantae; phylum Streptophyta; class Magnoliopsida; order Poales; family Poaceae; genus Triticum; species Triticum aestivum. Next base: position 570,276,081 of record NC_057812.1, read on the forward strand.
TTATAATGAGCGGCATTAAACCCAGACTAGTGCGGTCCTTGAAAGAATCAGATACGCACTGGGTCGAGGAGCTCGACTCCGTACTATGGGGGATCAGACCACGCCAAATCGCACTACCGGATACACACCTTTCTTTATGGTGTACGGCGCAGAGGCGGTACTGCCCTGCAACATCATTCATGACTCACCTCGTGTGTGCATGTACGAAGAGAAAGAAGCCGAGCTAGATCGGCAGGAACGCCCTGGAGGAGGAGCGTGACGTGGCAAAAGCCCGATCCGCATTCTATCAACAACAGGCTCGATGATATCAAAGCAGAGAAGTACGGGCCAAAACTTATAATGTTGGCGAACTCGTTCTACGCCTACCAGAGAAGAAAAAGGACAAGCTCAAACCCAAATGGGAAGGTCCCTTCATTATTGACAAAGTTCTGACCGGTGGAGCGTACCGTCTGCAGGATGCATCGGACAATCGACTCGAGCCAAACCCATGGAACGCGGCCAGACTCCGAAGGTTCTACGCCTAGCCGCCGGACTCTGTGTTCGTCTCCTTACCTTCGACAATTTTTTATATATATTCGTTATCTATATTTTTCTTTCTTCCTTCCTTTTCTTCGCGGCCTTCAAAGGTTAAACTCTGTCTTGATTGCACAATTTGTATGCGCTAAGTGTGCTCATTATACCTGGGGTCTTCTTATACAGAAGCTGAATATAATTATGATCCGGGCTCTATGCCTACCGCACATGTGTTATTTTTACACATGCACCTTTTCTGTGCCATTATATGCATCGATATGACTTAAGTTTTGGCCAAGCTGGGTTGCCTGGCTCTTGTGTTTATGCCCTACGTTCCCGTTAATTCGGCTAGGGCATACGGGGAGCACCTTTGCGATTGTTACTGTCGGGTCAGCCGGATGTGTACCTCAGACTGGGTGAAGCCTAAAGCTAGCGTTCTTAAGGGAATATTCGGTCGGCGAACAAAGGATGACTTTTTTACTTATTAGAATACATACCCCCAGATGTTTATATCCTGCGTCTCTTGTCGCAGTTTGGACATGCACATTAATGCATGCGTACCCAGGGAAAGGAACCCTTAACAGAACTATTCTCCCTGGAAGATGTTTCTTACTATCCATGTAATATAACATAACTAGTTGGGTACTTGTCTGTTCAAGCACTTATGACCCCTACGCCTGGTTTCCACGCGTACCCCGATTTTTACATAACCGAGTGGGTATTCGGATACACTCTGGACTGTCGGGTCCGGAGGTCGAAGTGAAAAGGTCCGCCATGACAAATGATTTAAAATCCGGCTAGGGACAATATATGTCACTCGAAGTACACAATCACTTAGACTGACTAAATTCTTCTTCTATACCATCCAACAGGCTGTCTAGCCTACAATCCTGTTGGGAATACTTTGCGGCTAATTTCACCTGGCCATACACCAAGCTGACGAGGATCTCTTTCCCGTCAGGCCCTACAGGTCCGACCTCGGCCATATGGTTCGGATCGGCCTTGGTATATCGAGTCTTCACCATGGCCCAGGCTTCCCTCGCACCTTGTCGACAGGCAGATATCTTCCATAATCAGAAGTGCCACAGCGCTCCCTTGAGTATCTCTACAAGCTCCCCCATGCCTCCTGGCAGGGAGGCGGATGGCCACAAGGCCTGGGCAAGGTCATGCATCACCTGCCGAACTTGTTTGTGCAGTTGTGAGAGCTCTGGCAGAAGATCTCCCATAGACCCGAGCATCTCCTCTCCGGGACGACCCGCCGACATACCTACAGATATAGCTCTGTTAGCTGGTTTCTTCGCTGAATTCTATAGAAGTTCGCTCAAGCACTTACTGAAAATGCCGCGTCGAAGCCTTTTATTCTCCTTTACGGAGTCAGCCAGCTGGGCCCAAACATCTTTCAGTTCAACACCCAGCCGGGTATTGGCATCTTGGAGATCGTTTTTCTCCCGCCTTACTTGTGTAAGCACGTGCTCGCCAGCCTTCAGCTGTCATTGAGCATGTTGCTCCTCCGTATTCACTCCGGGATCATCTGCAGAATCTATTGATTAGATTAGCATGCAAGCCAAATATTAACCGATACATTTCGTTCTTTTTGATAGCAACAAGTGTTACCAGATGGGGCCTTCTGGGACTCCTCCATTTTGGCAACTGCGGCCCGTAGCTAGGCTTTGCACTCCTCCAGCTCTTGAGACAATTGGGTATTCCTCTCAGTAAGAACCTATGCAAGTAATGATCCTTAAATCAGTTGTGCAAACTGTTTCAAGTCTCAGGGGCTACTGGTATATATATAATTATCAGATTTTCTTACCCGTATATCCTTTACATACTGGTCCGTGGCTCTGGCAAGACCATTTTGAGCACCTCGGATGTACGTGTCCCCTGAGTTGAAGGCATCAAACGCCTCTTCAGAAAAACCGGGGTCGCGGAGTACGGCCTGGCGACGCCTGTGCTTCATGGCACTCTCCACTTCGGAATTTGTGGTGGACAGCCTATCTGCATCCTCGGTAGGAGGAATATCTGGCGTTGTCCCCACATTAGCATCTGCCTCCAAGTCCGGCTTTGGAGCCCAGCTGGTGGAGGCATGGCCGGCAGGCTCTCCGGATACGGTCCGGCGAGCGTTTTTCCTGGTTTTAACCACAGACGTTATTATACTTTAAAGACAATAACCACGGATCAGGGTTCTTTTTCATACCTCTGCGACAACATCTCAGTCCTGACCGCCTCCCTTTTAAGCCTACCCGGTTTTGGGCCCCTTGTTGGTGAGTTGCTGCGGGTTCGGCATGGCGTCCCGAGGGCCTTCCCTGCAAGACACCATACGTGTGCGGTGGGTGAAGTGCGAAAAAGGGGATCCTTCTCGGAAGTTGGGACTCCAGTTTTACTTACATGCGATGCAGGGAGTAGTCCAGGATAATCGGCGGTGATGGCCACCAAGGCGCCATCGCAGCTTAACTGATAAAACATCCTGTCGATGAGCTCCACGAATATGTCCGGATCTTCTTCGAGTCCGGGATCGAGGGCCCAATCAAGGTCCTCTAGCTGTGGAGACGGGCTGTGAATCTCCCTCACAGCTTTTCGTAGTTCCTGCTATGAAATAGCAAGGTAAATATTTAGGACAAAGAAAGCGGGAAGGTTTGGAGTAAAAAGCAGCAGCTCACCCAGTTTGGGGGGTTGTACATGGAGAATCCATCCCGTGGCTTAATACGGATGAACTCCTCTTCCTCTCCCATATATAAATCAGACAGTATTTTCACCAGAGCGGCGGCGGAGTCCGGACCTTTACTGCCATAGCGGGTGGCATCGTCTTCTCCATTGAAGTGCCACATGGGTTGTCCCTGATATTGAAGTGGCTGCACCCCCCGCGTTATACATATTGACATAACCTCGATTATTATCAGTCCTGATTCGGCCAGTGTCTTTATCCGGCTCATCAGGTAAAGGACCTCCCTGTTGTCTTTCTCCTGGGGGCTCCGAGGGCGCCAACTACGGCGTTTCTTCAAAGGGGCGTTGTTGAACTCAGGAAGGCCCATCCGAATAGGGTCCGGGAGAGGAACGTCCTCCATATAAAACCACTCCGAAGGCCAGTCTTCAGATGTATTCTTCGTAGTACCGGACAGGTATCCGGTCCCGGCGATGCGCCATATTTCGGCTCCGCCCACTTGAAATATTGACCCCTTCTGTGTACGGGGCACGAGGCAGAATAGCCTCTGCCATAGCTCGAAATGAGCTTCGCAGCCCAGAAACAGCTCGCAAGGGGCAACGTAGCCCGCGATGTGTAATATGGAGGTGGGAGTAAAGTTATGCAGCTGGAGGCCATAGAACTCCAGGAGCCCGCGGAGGAATGGACGGATTGGAAATCTGAGTCCCCTCAATAAATAAGGGACGATGCATACCCGCTCCCCCGTGGATGGGTTGGGAAAGCTTTCTGCTTGCTCCCCGCCATTATAAGTGGCTAGTCCAGCTCGGACGGGGACCATGTACGCAGGAGGGAGAAACCCCTGGGTCTGCAACTCTACTAGTTGGCTATGGGGAATAGAACACTTCTCCCAACTACATGGCTTAGGGCTACGGGGGGCGAGAGGAGGAGCTGCGGTGGCCGGCCATGATGGGATGGATTTTTCCGGGCACGCTCCGATGGATACTCGCTGTGGGAAGGTGGTGTGATCTAGATCTGAAGATCCCCGACTGTTTAAATAGACGATTCACCTACCTGGTTAGGGTGGTAAATGTAAAAACTCCCCGACCTCTCGCATTCGCTCGACACGTGGAATATAGCCATTATTAAGGCACAGAAGCCGAGGAGTGCAACATTCATGGGAGGCCGGACACAACTCGTTATGACAGGTACTCAGGATTTGGAGGAGAACCCTCCTTGCAATGCCGAAGACAATCTGCGAGCCGGACTCATCGTCATTGAAGCCTGGTTCGGGGGCTACTGAGGGAGTCCTGGATTAGGGGGTCCCGGACAGCCGGACTATATACTTTGGCCGGACTGTTGGACTATGAAGATACAAGACTGAAGACTTCGTCCCGTGTCCGGATGGGACTCTCCTTTGCGTGGAAGGCAAGCTTGACGATTCGGATATGTAGATCTCCTCCCTTGTAACCGACTCTATGTAACCCTAGCCCCTCCGGTGTCTATATAAACCGGAGGGTTTTAGTCCGTAGGACAACAATAATCATACCATAGGCTAGCTTCTAGGGTTTAGCCTCTCCGATCTTGTGGTAGATCAACTCTTATAATACTCATATCATCAAGATCAATCAAGCAGGAAGTAGGGCATTACCTCCATCGAGAGGGCCCGAACCTGGGTAAACATTGTGTCCCCCGCCTCCTGTTACCATCCGCATTAGACGCAAAGTTCAGGACCCCCTACCCGAGATCCGCCGGTTTTGACACCGACAAGGACCGGAAGCGTGGAGACAAGGCTCGAGGCAATGGAGCAACATGTTTTCAAGTGTCAGGAGATGGTGGAGCGTGGACTTGACTCCAATCGCATAATGATCATGGAGTTCACCAACAACCACAAGCTGGATGCCAAGGACATTGGGGAGGCCATCTTTAAGCTTCATGAGAAAATCGAGCGCCTCCAAGCCCAGATCTATGACGTGCAAAACCAAAACTGTGAGTATGAATATAGGTTCAAGAGGATGAGTTTGGCTGCAGATTTGAGGATCCAGAGACTCGATCATCCTTCTATGATGGTGAGCCTATGCCTTGGAAGATGGACGACAAGCCTACATCTTCAACAACTCCTTCATCACCACCTCCGAGGAAGGAAACATAAACACATGGGTATGGGCACTCCCCTTGGCAACTGCCAAGCTTGGGGGAGTGCCCCGGTATCGTATCACCATCACTTTTATCTTTACTGTGATACGTCTCCAACGTATCTATAGTTTTTGATTGTTCCATGCTATTATATTATCTGTTTTGGATGTTAATGGGCTTTATTTTACACTTTTATATTATTTTTGGGACTTACCTATTAACCGGAAGCCCAGCCCAAATTGTTGTTGTTTTTTGCCTATTTCAGTGTTTCGTGGAAAAGGAATATCAAATGGAGTCCAAACGGAATGAAACCTTTGGGAGCGTGATTTTTGGAACAAACGTGATCCAGAGGACTTGGAGTGGATGTCAAGAAATGAACGAGGTTGACATGAGGCAGGGGCATGCCTACCCCCCTGGGTGCGCGTGATAACCCACAAGTATAGGGGATCACAATAGTTTTCGAGGGTAGAGTATTCAACCCAAATTTATTGATTCGACACAAGGGGAGCCAAAGAATATTCTCAAGTATTGGCAGCTGAGTTGTCAATTCAACCACACCTGGAAACTTAATATGTGTAGCAAAGTATTTAGTAGCAAAGTAATATGATAGTAGTGGTAACAGTAGCAAAAGGTAATGATAACAAAAGTAATGTTTTTGGTGTTTTGTAGTGATTGTAATAATAGCAATGGAAAAGTAAATAAGCGAAGAACAATATATGGAAAGCTTGTAGGCAATGGATCGGTGATAGAGAATTATGCCGGATGTGGTTCATCATGTAACAGTCATAACCTAGGGTGACACAGAACTAGCTCCAATTCATCAATGTAATGTAGGCATGTATTCCGAATATAGTCATACATGCTTATGGAAAAGAACTTGCATGACATCTTTTTGTTGGAAATATGCCCTAGAGGCAATAATAAAAGTATTATTATATTTCATTGTTCATGATAATTGTCTTTTATTCATGATATAACTGTATTATCCGGAAATCGTAATACACGTGTGAATACTTAGACCACACTATGTCCCTGGTAAGCCTCTAGTTGACCAGCTCGTTGTGATCAACAGATAGTCATGGTTTCCTGAGTATGGACATTGGATGTCGTTGATAACGGGATCACATCATTAGGAGAATGATGTGATGGACAAGACCCAATCCTAAGCATAGCATAAAAGATCGTGTAGTTCGTTTTGCTAGAGCTTTGCAAGTGTCAAGTATCTCTTCCTTCGACCATGAGATCGTGTAACTCCCGGATACCGTAAGAGTGCCTTGGGTGTATCAAACGTCACAACGTAACTGGGTGACTATAAAGGTGCATTACAGGTATCTCCGAAAGTAGCTGTTGGGTTGACACGGATCGAGACTGGGATTTGTCACTCCGTATGACGGAGAGGTATCTCTGGGCCCACTCGGTAATGCATCATCATATTGAGCTCAATGTGACCAAGGTGTTGGACACGGGATCATGCATTACGGTACGAGTAAAGTGACTTGCCGGTAACGAGACTGAACAAGGTATTGGGATACCGACGATCGAGTCTCGGGCAAGTAACGTACCGATTGACAAAGGGAATTGCATACAGGGTTTGATCGAATCCTCGACATAGTGGTTCATCCGATGACAACATCGAGGAGCATGTGGGAGCCATCATGGGTATCCAGATCCCGCTGATGGTTATTGACTGAGAGCGTCTCGGTCATGTCTGCATGTCTCCCGGACCCGTAGGGTCTACACACTTAAGGTTCGGTGACGCTAGGGTTATGAAGATATGGATATGCAGAAACCCGAATGTTGTTCGGAGTCCCGGATGAGATCCCGGACGTCACGAGGAGTTCCGGAATGGTCCGGAGGTAAAGAATTATATATAGGAAGTGCTATTTCGGGCATCGGGACAAGTTTCGGGGTTATCGGTATTGTACCGGGACCACCGGAAGGGTCCCGGGGGTCCACCGGGTGGGGCCACCTGTCCCGGGGGGCCACATGGGCTGTAGGGGGTGCGCCTTGGCCATCATGGGCCAAGGGCACCAGCCCCTATAGGCCCATGCGCCTAGGGTTTCCCCCTAGGAGGAGTCCTAGTGGTGGAAGGCACCCCTAGGTGCCTTGGGGGGGAGGGAAACCTCCCCTAGGCCGCCGCCCCCCTAGTAGATCTCATCTACTAGGGCTGGTGCCCCCCTGGCACCCCTATATATAGTGGGGGAGAGGAGGGACTTCATACACCAGCCCCTGGCGCCTCCACCTCCCCCCGTTACGTCTCTCCCTCGTAGTCTCGGCGAAGCCCTGCTGCTGTGACGCCCTGCATCCACCACCACGCCGTCATGCTGCTGGATCTTCATCAACCTCTCCTTCCCCCTTGCTGGATCAAGAAGGAGGAGACGTCTCCCGTCCCGTACGTGTGTTGAACGCGGAGGTGCCGTCCGTTCGGCGCTGGTCATCGGTGATTTGGATCACGTCGAGTACGACTACATCATCACCTTGCAAGCTTCCGCACGCGATCTACAAGTGGTATGTAGATGCAAACTCTCTCCCTAGACTCGTTGCTTAGATGAACTCATAGATGGATCTTGGTGAAACCGTAGGAAAAATTTTAATTTTCTGCAACGTTCCCCAACAGTGGCATCATGAGCTAGGTCTATGCGTAGTTCTCTTTGCACGAGTAGAACACAACTTTGTTGTGGGCGTGGATTTTGTCATCTTACTTGCCTCTACTAGTCTTTTCTTGCTCAACGGTATTGTGGGATGAAGCGGCCCGGACCAACCTTACACGTACACTTACGTGAGACCGGTTCCACCGACTGACATGCACAAGTTGCATAAGGTGGCTGGCGGGTGTCTGTCCCTCCCACCTTAGTTGGAGCGGAATCGATGAACAGGGCCCTTATGAAGGGTAAATAGAAGTTGACAAAATCACATTGTGGTGATTCGTAGGTAAGAAAACGTTCTTGCTAGAACCCAATTGCAGCCACGTAAAAGATGCAACAACAATTAGAGGACGTCTAACTTGTTTTTGCAGCGATTGATCATGTGATGTGATATGGCCAGAAGTTGTGATGAATAATGAATTGTGATGTATGAGATCATGTTCTTTGTAATAGGATTCACGACTTGCATGTCGATGAGTATGACAACCGGCAGGAGCCATAGGAGTTGTCATTATTTTTTGTATGACCTGCGTGTCATTGAATAACGTCATGTAAACTACTTTACTTTATTGCTAAACGTTAGTCATAGAAGTAGAAGTAGTCGTTGGCGTGACAACTTCATGAAGACACGATGATGGAGATCATGATGATGGAGATCATGGTGTCAAGCCGGTGACAAGATGATCATGGAGCCCCGAAGATGAAGATCAATGGAGCTATATGATATTGGCCATATCATGTCACAACTATATAATTGCATGTGATGTTTATTATGTATTATGCATCTTATTTACTTAGGACGACGGTAGTAAATAAGATGATCCCTTATAAAATTTCAAGAAGTGTTCTCCCCTAACTGTGCACCGTTGCTACAGTTCGTCGTTTCTAAGCACCACGTGATGATCGGGTGTGATGGATTCTTACGTTCACATACAACGGGTGTAAGACAGTTTTACACAGCGAAAACACTTAGGGTTAACTTGACGAGCCTAGCATGTGCAGACATGGCCTCGGAACACGGAGACCGAAAGGTCGAACACGAGTCGTATGGAAGATACGATCAACATGAAAATGTTCACCGACGATGACTAGTCCGTCTCACGTGATGATCGGACACGGCCTAGTCGACTCGGATCGTGTAACACTTAGATGACTAAAGGGATGTCTAATCTAAGTGGGAGTTCATAATTTGATTAGAACTTTATTATCATGAACTTAGTCTAAAACCTTTGCAAATATGTCTTGTAGATCAATGGCCAACGCTAATGTCAAGATGAACTTCAACGCGTTCCTAGAGAAAACCAAGCTGAAAGATGATGGCAGCAACTATACGGACTGGGTCCGGAACCTGAGGATCATCCTCATAGCTGCCAAGAAACAATATGTCCTAGAAGGACCGCTAGGTGACGCTCCCGTCCCAGAGAACCAAGACATTATGAATGCTTGGCAGTCTCGCGCTGATGATTACTCCCTCGTTCAGTGCGGCATGCTTTACAGCTTAGAACCGGGGCTCCAAAAGCGTTTTGAGCATCACGGAGCATATGAGATGTTCGAAGAGCTGAAACTAGTTTTTCAAGCTCATGCCCGGGTCGAGAGATATGATGTCTCCGACAAGTTCTACAGTTGTAAGATGGAGGAAAACAGTTCTGTCAGTGAGCACATCCTGAAGATGTCTGGGTTGCACAACCGTATGACCCAGCTGAACATTAACCTCCCAGATGAGGCGGTCATTGACAGAATCCTCCAGTCGCTCCCACCAAGCTACAAGAGCTTTGTGATGAACTACAACATGCAGGGAATGGAAAAGACCATTCCTGAAGTGTTCTCGATGCTGAAGTCAGCAGAGGCTGAAATCAAGAAAGAACATCAAGTGTTGATGGTCAATAAGACCACTAAGTTCAAGAAGGGCAAGGGTAAGAAGAACTTCAAGAAGGACGGCAAATATGTTGCCGCGCCTGGTAAGCCAGTTACCGGGAAGAAGTCAAAGAATGGACCCAAGCCTGAGACTGAGTGCTTTTATTGCAAGGGGAAGGGTCACTGGAAGCGGAACTGCCCCAAATACTTAGCGGATAAGAAGGCCGGCAACACCAAAGGTATATTTGATATACATGTGATTGATGTGTACCTTACCAGTAATCGTAGTAACTCCTGGGTATTTGATACCGGTGCCGTTGCTCATATTTGTAACTCACAGCAGGAGCTGCGGAATAAACGGAGACTGGCAAAGGACGAGGTGACGATGCGCGTCGGGAATGGTTCCAGAGTCGATGTGATCTCCGTCGGCACGCTGCCTCTACATTTACCTACGGGATTAGTTTTGAACCTTAATAATTGTTATTTAGTGCCAAGTTTGAGCATGAACATTGTATCAGGATCTCGTTTAATACGAGATGGCTACTCATTTAAGTCTGAGAATAATGGTTGTTCGATTTATATGAGAGATATGTTTTATGGTCATGCTCCGATGGTCAATGGTTTATTCTTAATGAATCTCGAGCGTAATATTACACATGTTCATAGTGTAGATGCCAAAAGATTTAAAGTTGATAACGATAGTCCCACATACTTGTGGCACTGCCGCCTTGGTCACATTGGTGTCAAGCGCATGAAGAAGCTCCATGCCGATGGACTTTTAGAGTCTCTTGATTATGAATCGTTTGACACGTGCGAACCATGCCTCTTGGGCAAAATGACCAAGACTCCGTTCTCCGGAACAATGGAACGAGCAACCAACTTGTTGGAAATCATACATACCGATGTGTGCGGTCCAATGAGCGTTGAGGCTCGCGGAGGATATCGTTATGTTCTCACTCTCACAGATGACTTGAGTAGATATGGGTATGTCTACTTAATGAAACACAAGTCTGAGACCTTTGAAAAGTTCAAGGAATTTCAAAATGAGGTGGAGAATCAACGTGACCGAAAGATAAAATTCTTACGATCAGATCGTGGAGGAGAATACTTAAGTCACGAATTTGGTACACACTTAAAGAAATGTGGAATCGTTTCACAGCTCACGCCGCCTGGAACACCTCAGCGAAACGGTGTGTCCGAACGTCGTAATCGCACTCTATTGGATATGGTGCGGTCTATGATGTCTCTTACCGATTTACCGCTATCATTTTGGGGATACGCTCTAGAGACAGCTACATTCACTTTAAATAGGGCACCGTCTAAATCCGTTGAGATGACACCGTATGAATTATGGTTTGGAAAGAAACCTAAGCTGTCGTTTCTAAAAGTTTGGGGATGCAAAGCTTATGTCAAGAAACTTCAACCTGAAAAGCTCGAACCCAAGTCGGAAAAATGCGTATTCATAGGATACCCTAAGGAAACTGTAGGGTATACCTTCTACTTAAGATCCGAAGGCAAGATCTTTGTTGCCAAGAACGGATGCTTTCTGGAAAAAGAGTTTCTCTCGAAAGAAGTAAGTGGGAGGAAAGTAGAACTCGATGAAGTACTACCTCTTGAGCGGGATAGTGACGCAGCACAGGAAACCGTTCCTGTGATGCCCACACCAACTGAAGAGGAAAACCATGATAATGATCAAGGTACTTCGGATCAAGTTACTGCTGAACTTCGTAGGTCCACAAGGACACGTTCCGCACCAGAGTGGTACGGCAACCCTGTCCTGGAAATCATGTTGTTAGACAACAATGAACCTTCGAACTATGAAGAAGCAATGGCGGGCCCGGATTCCAACAAATGGCTTGAAGCCATGAAATCCGAGATAGAATCCATGTATGAAAACAAAGTATGGACTTTGACAGACTTTCCCGATGATCGGCAAGCGATAGAAAACAAATGGATCTTTAAGAAGAAGACGGACGCGGATGGTAATGTTACCATCTATAAAGCTCGACTTGTCGCTAAGGGTTATCGACAGGTTCAAGGGATTGACTACGACGAGACATTCTCTCCCGTAGCGAAGCTAAAGTCCGTCCGAATCATGTTAGCAATTGCCGCATACTATGATTATGAGATATGGCAGATGGACGTCAAAACAGCATTCCTTAACGGGCATCTTAAGGAAGAACTGTATATGATGCAGCCGGAAGGTTTTGTCGATCCTCGGAACGCTAACAAAGTATGCAAGCTCCAGCGATCCATTTATGGACTGGTGCAAGCATCTCGGAGTTGGAACATTCGCTTTGATGAGATGATCAAAGCGTTTGGGTTTATGCAGACTTATGGAGAAGCCTACGTTTACAAGAAAGTGAGTGGGAGCTCTGTAGCATTTCTCATATTATATGTAGATGACATACTCCTGATGGGAAATAATATAGAATTTCTGGACAGCATTAAGGCCTACTTGAATAAGTGTTTTTCAATGAAGGACCTTGGAGAAGCTGCTTATATATTAGGCATCAAGATCTATAGAGATAGATCGAGACGCCTCATAGGTCTTTCACAAAGCACATACCTTGATAAGATTTTGAAGAGATTCAGAATGGATCAGTCCAAGAAGGGGTTCTTGCCTATGTTACAAGGTATGAGACTAAGCTCAGCTCAGTCACCGACCACGGCAAAAGATAAAGAAGAGATGAGTGTCATCCCCTATGCTTCAGCCATAGGATCTATTATGTATGCCATGCTGTGTACCAGACCCGATGTAAACCTTGCCGTAAGTTTGGTAGCAAGATACCAAAGTAATCCCGGCAAGGAACACTGGACAGCGGTCAAGAATATCCTGAAGTACCTGAAAAGGACAAAGGACATGTTTCTCGTTTATGGAGGAGACGAAGAGCTCGTCGTAAAGGGTTACGTCGACGCTAGTTTCGACTCAGATCTGGATGACTCTAAGTCACAAACCGGATACGTGTATATGTTGAATGGTGGAGCAGTAAGCTGGTGCATCTGCAAGCAGAGCGTCGTGGCGGGATCTACGTGTGAAGCGGAGTACATGGCAGCCTCGGAGGCAGCACATGAAGCGATTTGGGTGAAGGAGTTCATCACCGACCTAGGAGTCATACCCAATGCGTCGGGGCCGATCAAACTCTTCTGTGACAACACTGGAGCAATTGCCCTCGCAAAGGAGCCCAGGTTTCAAAAGAAGACCAGGCACATCAAGCGTCGTTTCAACTCCATCCGTGAAAATGTTCAAGATGGAGACATAGAGATTTGCAAAGTGCACACGGATCTGAATGTTGCAGATCCGCTGACTAAACCTCTCTCGCGTGCAAAACATGATCAACACCAGAACTCTATGGGTGTTCGATTCATCACAATGTAACTAGATTAGTGACTCTAGTGCAAGTGGGAGACTGTTGGAAATATGCCCTAGAGGCAATAATAAAAGTATTATTATATTTCATTGTTCATGATAATTGTCTTTTATTCATGCTATAACTGTATTATCCGGAAATCGTAATACACGTGTGAATACTTAGACCACACTATGTCCCTGGTAAGCCTCTAGTTGACCAGCTCGTTGTGATCAACAGATAGTCATGGTTTCCTGACTATGGACATTGGATGTCGTTGATAACGGGATCACATCATTAGGAGAATGATGTGATGGACAAGACCCAATCCTAAGCATAGCATAAAAGATCGTGTAGTTCGTTTTGCTAGAGCTTTGCAAGTGTCAAGTATCTCTTCCTTCGACGATGAGATCGTGTAACTCCCGGATACCGTAAGAGTGCCTTGGGTGTATCAAACGTCACAACGTAACTGGGTGACTATAAAGGTGCATTACAGGTATCTCCGAAAGTAGCTGTTGGGTTGACACGGATCGAGACTGGGATTTGTCACTCCGTATGACGGAGAGGTATCTCTGGGCCCACTCGGTAATGCATCATCATATTGAGCTCAATGTGACCAAGGTGTTGGACACGGGATCATGCATTACGGTACGAGTAAAGTGACTTGCCAGTAACGAGACTGAACAAGGTATTGGGATATCGACGATCGAGTCTCGGGCAAGTAACGTACCGATTGACAAAGGGAATTGCATACAGGGTTTGATCGAATCCTCGACATAGTGGTTCATCCGATGACAACATCGAGGAGCATGTGGGAGCCATCATGGGTATCCAGATCCCGCTGATGGTTATTGACTGAGAGCGTCTCGGTCATGTCTGCATGTCTCCCGAACCCGTAGGGTCTACACACTTAAGGTTCGGTGACGCTAGGGTTATGAAGATATGGATATGCAGAAACCCGAATGTTGTTCGGAGTCCCGGATGAGATCCCGGACGTCACGAGGAGTTCCGGAATGGTCCGGAGGTAAAGAATTATATATAGGAAGTGCTATTTCGGGCATCGGGACAAGTTTCGGGGTTATCGGTATTGTACCGGGACCACTGGAAGGGTCCCGAGGGTCCACCGGGTGGGGCCACCTGTCCCGGGGGGCCACATGGGCTGTAGGGGGTGCGCCTTGGCCATCATGGGCCAAGGGCACCAGCCCCTGTAGGCCCATGCGCCTAGGGTTTCCCCCTAGGAGGAGTCCTAGTGGTGGAAGGCACCCCTAGGTGCCTTGGGGGGGAGGGAAACCTCCCCTAGGCCGCCGCCCCCCCTAGTAGATCTCATCTACTAGGGCCGGCGCCCCCCTGGCACCCCTATATATAGTGGGGGAGAGGAGGGACTTCATACACCAGCCCCTGGCGCCTCCACCTCCCCCCGTTACGTCTCTCCCTCGTAGTCTCGGCGAAGCCCTGCTGCTGTGACGCCCTGCATCCACCACCACGCCGTCGTGCTGCTGGATCTTCATCAACCTCTCCTTCCCCCTTGCTGGATCAAGAAGGAGGAGACGTCTCCCGTCCCGTACGTGTGTTGAACGCGGAGGTGCCGTCCGTTCGGCGCTGGTCATCGGTGATTTGGATCACGTCGAGTACGACTACATCATCACCTTGCAAGCTTCCGCACGCGATCTACAAGTGGTATGTAGATGCAAACTCTCTCCCTAGACTCGTTGCTTAGATGAACTCATAGATGGATCTTGGTGAAACCGTAGGAAAAATTTTAATTTTCTGCACGTTCCCCAACACTTTTGTCCTACCCTCCCGTGGCAGCGGGGTCCTAGCGGTAACTAAGGGATATTAAGGCCTCCTTTTAATAGAGTACCGGACCAAAGCATTAACACATAGTGAATACATGAACTCCTCAAACTACGGTCATCACCGGGAGTGGTCCCGATTATTATCACTTCGGGGTTGCCGGATCATAACACATAGTAGGTGACTATAGACTTGCAAGATAGGATCAAGAACTCTCATATATTGATGAAAACATAATAGGTTCAGATCTGAAATCATGGCACTCGGGCCCTAGTGACAAGCATTAAGCATAGCAAAGTCATAGCAACATCAATCTCAGAACATAGTGGATACTAGGGATCAAACCCTAACAAAACTAACTCGATTACATGATAAATCTCATCCAACCCATCACCGTCCAGCAAGCCTATGATGGAATTACTCACACACGGTGGTGAGCATCATGAAATTGGTGATGGAGGATGGTTGATGATGATGATGGCGATGGATTCCCCTCTCCAGAGCCCCGAACAGACTCCAGATCAGCCCTCCCGAGAGGATTTAGGGCTTGGCGGCGGCTCCGTATCGTAAAACATGATGAATCCTTCTCTTTTATTTTTTTCTCCCTGAAAGTGAATATATAGAGTTGGAGTTGAGGTCGGAGGAGCTCCAGGGGGCCCACGAGGAAGGGGGCGCGCCCAGGGGGCAGGCGCGTCCCCCACCCTCGTGGCTAGGGTGTGGCCCCCTGGTCTTGATCTTTTGCCAGTATTTTTTATTATTTCCAAAAATACGCTCCATGGAGTTTTAGGTCATTCCGAGAACTTTTGTTTCTGCACATAAATAACACCATGGCAATTCTGCTGAAAACAGCGTCAGTCCGGGTTTGTTCCATTCAAATCATGCAAGTTAGAGTCCAAAACAAGGGCAAAAGTGTTTGGAAAAGTAGATACGATGGAGACGTATCAACTCCCCCAAGCTTAAACCTTTGCTTGTCCTCAAGCAATTCAGTTGACAAACTGAAAGTGATAAAGAAAAACTTTTACAAACTCTGTTTGCTCTTGTTGTTGTAAATATGTAAAGCCAACATTCAAGTTTTCAGCAAAGATTATAGACTAACCATATTCACAATAACGCATAGGTCTCATGTTTACTCATATCAATGGCAGAATCAACTAGCGAGCAATAATAATAAATCTCGGATGACAACACTTTCTCAAAACAATCATAATATGATATAACAAGATGGTATCTCGCTAGCCTTTCTGAGACCGCAAAACATAAATGCAGAGCACCTTTAAAGATCAAGGACTGACTAGACATTGTAATTCATGGTAAAAGAGATCCAGTCAAGTCATACTCAATGTAAACTAACAGTAATGAATGCAAATGACAACGGTGCTCTCCAACTGGTGCTTTTTAATAAGAGGATGATGACTCAACATAAAAGTAAATAGATAGGCCCTTTGCAGAGGGAAGCAGGGATTTGTAGAGGTGCCAGAGCTCGGTTTTGAAATAGAGGTGAATAATATTTTGAGCGGTATACTTTCATTGTCAACATAACAACCAAGAGATGGCGGTATCTTCCATGCTACACACATTATAGGCGGTTCCCAAACAGAATGGTAAAGTTTATACTCCCCCTCCACCAACAAGCATCAATCCATGGCTTTGTCGAAACAACGAGTGCCTCCAACTAACAAGAGTCTCAGGGGGAGTTTTGTTTGCAATTATTTTGATTTAATTTTCATAAAGCATGGGACTGGGCATCCCGGTGACCAGCCATTTTCTCATGAGTGAGGAGCGGAGTCCACTCCTCTTGAGAATAACCCGCCTAACATGGAAGATACGGACAGTCCTAGTTGATACGTGAGCTATTCGAGCATACAAAACAGAATGTTTATTTGAAGGTTTAGAGTTTGGCACATACAAATTTACTTGGAACGGCAGGTAGATACCGTATATACGTAGGTATGGTGGACTCATACGGGATAACTTTGGGGTTTATGGAGTTGGATGCATAAGCAGTATTCCCACTTAGTACAAGTGAAGGCTAGAAAAGACTAGGAAGCGACCAACTAGAGAGCGACAATAGTCATGAACATGCATTAAAATTAATCAACACCGAATGCAAGCATGAGTAGGATATAATGCACCATGAACATAAATATTGTAGAGGCTATGTTGATTTTGTTTCAACTACGTGCATGAACATGTGCCAAGTCAAGCCACTCGAATCGCTCAAAAGAGGATACCACCCTATCATACCACATCACAACCATTTTAATAGCATGTTGGCACGCAAGGTAAACCATTATAAGCTCCTAGCTAATTAAGCATGGCATGAGCAACTATAATCTCTAATTGTCATTGCAAACATGTTTATTCATAATGGGCTGAATCAGGAACGATGAACTAATCATATTTACAAAAACAAGAGAGGTCGAGTTCATACCAGCTTTTATCATCTCAATCAGTCCATCATATATCGTCATAATTGCCTTTCACTTGCACGACCGAACAATGTGGATAATAATAATAGTGCACGTGCATTGGACTAAGATGGAATCTGCAAGCATTCAATAAATAGGAGAAGACAAGGCAATGTGGGCTCCTTTGTCAGATCAACAATAATGCATATAAGAGCCACTTCAACAATTTAATTATGGTCTTCTCCTATCGACCCCCAAAGAAAACAAAAGAAATAAAACTATTTACATGGGAAAGCTCCCACAAGCAAAATAAGAACAGGAAATCTTTTTGGGTTTTCTTTTTAATTACTACTACAAGCATACATATTAAAACTAGCTAAAAGCTACAACTAATTTTTTTGGTTTTTCTTAAGGTTTATTAAACACACAAGAAGAAAGCATAAAAGAGAAAATAAACTAGCATGGATGATACAATGAAAAAGTATGAGCACCGACATTTAGCAATGAGTGTGTGAACATGAATGTAATGTCGGTGAGAAATACGTACTCCCCCAAGCTTAGGCTTTTGGTCTAAGTTGGTCTATGGCCACGGTTGGCCTGGCGGATATCCATAGTAATAGTTGGGGTCGTACTGCGAAGAAGAAGACTCTGATTGCCACTGGTTGGCAATCTTCTCCGGATCCCACTGGTAATTAGACTGTCGTGGAGGATCAACTTGTGGTTCCGAATCTGGCTCTATGACTGATGTAGGGTTCCGGTAGGCGTGAATGTCCTCTGGCGAGATGAGGTACTGGCCTGTAGATAAATCAAACAAGGAAGGAGCAAGCAAGGTGATAGTCTTAGGATGACGTTTATCAAAGAACAATTTGTATTTAAGCTCCCCTTCCCTATTCTTTATAATAAAATCATGTGCTACCATACTCTTATAATCTAAATAAACAATAGGCAGCAATTTTTCTTCTTTTTCATAATGCCTAATAGGTATGTTATAGTATGCAGCAAGGCGTGAAGCATAGATACCACCAAAGATGGGACCCTTTGTACGGTTCAGACTTAACCATTTAGCAATAATACTGCCCATACTAACAGAGTCGTCACGAAATAAACCATGGAACAAAATAAAAATATCAGGAACACTAAGGTTTCCACAGTTTCCGCGACCAATTAAGCAACGACTAGCAAATATTGCAAAGTAGCATAAACCAGGAAAATGTATGCTAGTGATTCTTGCATCAGAAACCTTCCTAGTTTCCCCTACAGTGATAGTGTCAATAAACCCATCCACATCTTTACGATGTGGTTCCTCTAAGCTACCCTCAAAAGGTATTTTGCAAACCCAGCAAAATTCGTATAGTGACATCTTCTTAACCACATCATATAAATGAAACTCTATCGAAGGAGGTGATTCCCTAGGATAATAGTAGAAGTTTTGCACAAAAGTATTGGTGAGTAAGAGATATTGTTCGTGTTGGTCGCGGAGGAAGTCGGTGAGGCCTGCATTCTTAGCCAATTCATAAAAATCCTCATAAATCCCGGTTGCTCTCAAGAAATCATCAGAGGGCCATTCACATGGCCGAACCTCCGCGGTGCGAGGCAGATTATATTTGGGCTTCTTCATTTTGCTTTTCCTTTGAGCTTCGGCTCGATGAGCCCCTAAAAAGTCTCTTCATTATTTTTTGAAAAATTGTGAAATTTTTAGTAACTTCAAAATAAAAGTGAATCAAGCTCAACAAAATTGATAGCAACTACTCCTACAAGTGCCTAGAGCCTATATCATGCATCAAAACTAATTGGAACCATATAAATTTGACATGCAAGCTCAAGAACAGGGTCACCTAGGCAGCACAAATTTGCAATGAATAAAGCACTAGAACAAAAACTAATTGGACCAATGGAGGAGTCACATACCAAGGATCAATCCCCCCCAAGCAGTTTTGTGAGAGGTGCTTTGAGCAAGGAGATCGAAAATGGAAGCAAAATGAGCTTGGACTCGGGCTTGAGCTAGATAATGGTGTTTGTGGGAGGAAGAAGGAGTGTGTGGGTGCAGGAATAAGTGAAGGAGGGCCACCGTGGGCCCACGAGGCAGGGGGGCGCGCCCAGGGGGGTAGGGCACGCCCTCCACCCTCGTGGCCAGGTGGATGCTCCCCCTGTTGTGTTCTCAGTGCCAAATATTCTCAAATATTCGAAAAAAATCATATTTAAATTTCAGGGCATTTGGAGAACTTTTATTTTCGGGGTATTTTTATATTGCACGGATAATTCAGATAACAGATAGAAAATACTATTTTTATTTTATTTAATATAAATAACAGAAAGTAAAAGGAGGGTATAGAGAGTTGTGTTTTCTAAATTCATCCCTCTCATGATCATCAAAAGGAATCCATTAACAAGGTTGATCAAGTCTTGTTAACAAACTCATTCCAAATAACATGGAACCGGAGAATTTTCGAATAACACTAGTGAAAGGATTGATATGGTTGACTAGAGGGGCGGGGGGGTTAATAGGCAACTAACAATTTTTAACTTTTCTTTACCAAATTAAACTTTGCATCAAAGTAGGTTGTCTAGATATGCAACTAGGTGAGCAACCTATATGATGCAATAACAACAAACAAGCAAGCAAGCAAGATAAGTAACACTAAAGAGCTTGCACAAGTAAAGTTAAGAAGTAACCAAGAGTGGATTCGGTGAAGACGAGGATGTGTTACCGAAGTTCCTTCCTTTTGAGGGGAAGTACGTCTCCGTTAGAGTGGTGTGGAGGCACAATGCTCCCCAAGAAGCCACTAGGGCCACTGTATTCTCCTCACGCCCTCACACAATGCAAGATGCCGTGATTCCACTATTGGTGCCCTTGAAGGTGGCACCGGACCTTTACAAACAAGGTTGGGGAAATCTCCACAGCTTAATCGGAGACTCCCAACAATACCATGAAGCTTCACCACAATGGACTATGGCTCCATGGTGACTTCAACCGTCTAGGGTGCTCAAACACCTAAGAGTAACAAGATCCGCTAGGGATAGGTGGGGGAATCGAAAATCTCTTGGTGGAAGTGTAGATCGAGGCCTTCTCAACCACTCCCGAGCAAATCAACAAGTTTGATTGGCTAGAGAGATAGATCGGGCGAAAATGGAGCTTGGAGCATTAATGGAGCTTGAGGGGGAAGAGGTAAGTCAACGGGGAAGAAGGGGACCCCCTTTTATAGTGGGGGTAACAATCCAACCGTTGCCCCACCAACC
>NC_057812.1:570297002-570303885 GCF_018294505.1 Triticum aestivum
ACTACCACTGAGCCAGCGGTACTGCCGCTCCAGCTATCGGTACTGCCGCGCAGAGGAAAGAAGCAGGGACCTGGACCCAGAGCGGTACTATCGCGGTGGTAAGGACGATACTATCGCTGAGAAGTGGTACTACTGCCTCTACTGCCGCAACTAGTGCCACAAAACCCGACACGAGAAAAAGAGCCCTCGAGTCGAGGCGGTAGGAGCCAGTCAGGCCAGCGGTAGTACAACTGCGGAGTCACCGGCGGTACTACCCCTGCGGAGCGGTACTGCCGCTTGTGACCCCTCAGTGGTACTACCGCTGAGCCAACGGTACTGCCGCTCCAGCTAACGGTAGGGCCAGGCAGGCCAACGGTAGTATAGCTGCGGAGTCACCGGCGGTACTACCGCTGCGGAGCGGTACTGCCGCTTGTGACCCCACAGCAGTACTACCGCTGGGTAGCACGGTACTACCGCTGTGACCCAGACAAGACACACAAGAGAGAACAGATCTCTCCAATGAAGCGAAAGTGCTCTGACGGAGAGAAGCGGATGTGTACGTGTTGATTCCACCCAAGCAATACCCCAGCGGGCCCCCTCTTGATAGTACGGTGCCCTCTACGCAACTAGTCCACCGAAAGAGAAACGAAAGATCTACACCGTCTTGAATGACACTCCGAAGGGAAGAAATCGTCTCGTGCCAAGGATGAATCTCTGAAATACTCAAAGCACACGATTAGTCCGCAAACACGTTGTCATCAATCACCAAAACCACATCGAGAGAGATATGCCTCAACAACTAGGTTACCTCAACGGGGATATGCACATCCCCAATAATAAGAATATCATATTTCTTCTTGACAGTAGGAAGAGGAAATTCAAAACCTCCAAAAATAATTGATGGAATTTTTCCAATAGAAATTATACTGTGGACTTGAGGTTGTTT
The DNA here is from genome assembly GCF_018294505.1 of Triticum aestivum. Classification (NCBI taxonomy): domain Eukaryota; kingdom Viridiplantae; phylum Streptophyta; class Magnoliopsida; order Poales; family Poaceae; genus Triticum; species Triticum aestivum. The sequence goes on from NC_057812.1 coordinate 570,297,928, forward strand.
CCTCGGAAAGTGTACTGTATGCTCATTACCATTTACATGAAAAGTGACATTGCCTTTGTTGCAATCAATAACAGCCCCTGCAGTATTCAAAAAGGGTCTTCCAAGAATAATAGACATACTATCGCCCTCGGGAATATCAAGAATAACAAAGTCTGTTAAAATAGTAACATTTGCAACCACAACAGGCACATCCTCACAAATACCGACAGGTATAGCAGTTGATTTATCAACCATTTGCGAAGATATTTTAGTAGGTGTCAACTTATTCAAATTAAGTCTATGATATAAAGAGAGAGGCATAACACTAACACCGGCTCCAAGATCACATAAAGCAGTTTTAACATAGTTTCTTTTAATGGAGCATGGTATAGTGGGTACTCCTGGATCTCCAAGTTTCTTTGGTATTCCACCTTGAAAAGTGTAATTAGCAAGCATGGTGGAAATTTCAGCTTCCGGTATCTTTCTTTTATTAGTAACAATTTCTTTCATGTACTTAGCATAAGGATTCATTTTAAGCATATCAGTTAATCGCATACGCAAAAAGATAGGTCTAATCATTTCAGCAAAGCGCTCAAAATCCTCATCATCCTTTTTCTTGGATGGTTTGGGAGGAAAAGGCATGGGTTTTTGAACCCAAGGCTCTCTTTCTTTACCATGCTTCCTAGCAACAAAGTCTCTCTTATCATAATGTTGATTCTTTGATTGTGGGTTATCAAGATCAACAGCAGGTTCAATCTCTACATTATTGTCATTACTAGGTTGAGCATCAATATGAACATTATCATTAACATTTTCACTAGTTTCATGTTCATTACCAGATTGTGTTTCAGCATCAGAAATAGAGATATCATTTGGATTCTCAGGTGTTTCAATAACAGGTTCACTAGAAGCATGCAAAGTCCTATCATTCTTCTTTTTCTTACTTTTAGAAGGACTAGGTGCATCTATATTATTTCTCTGAGAATCTTGCTCAATTCTCTTAGGGTGGCCTTCAGGATACAAAGGTTCCTGAGTCATTTTACCAGTTCTAGTAGCCACTCTAACAACATAATCAGTATTCTTACTATTCAATTCATTGAACAAATCATTTTGAGCTTTCAGTACTTGTTCTACTTGAGTGTTAACCATAGAAGCATGTTTACTAATAAGTTTTAGTTCACCTTTGACATTAGCCATATAATCACCCAAGTGCTCAAGCATATCAGCACTGTGTTTTAATTCTCTACCAAAATAAGCATTGAAGTCTTCTTGCTTAACCATAAATTTATCAAACTCATCTAAGCATGGGCTAGCAAACTTAGTAAATGGGATTTCAGCTTTATCATATCTATAGAGAGAATTTACCTTTACTACTTGTGTCGGGTTATCAAGACCATGTGTTTCTTCAATAGGTGGTGGATTAAGACCATATTTCTTCAACAGGCGGTAAATTAAGACCATGTATTTCTTCAATAGGAGGTAAATTCTTAACATCTTCAGCTTTAATACCCTTTTCTTTCATGGATTTCTTTGCCTCTTGCATATCTTCAGGACTGAGAAATAGAATACCTCTTTTCTTCGGAGTTGGTTTAGGAATAGGCTCAGGAGTTGGATCAGGAAGTGTCCAATTATTTTCATTAGTCAACATATTATTCAATAGAATTTCAGCTTCATCCGATGTTCTTCCACTGAAAATAGAACCAACACAGCTATCTAGGTAATCTCTAGAAGCATAGCTTAGTCCATTATAAAAGATATCAAGTATTTCATTTTTCTTAAGAGGATGATCAGGGAAAGCACTAAGTAATTGGAGAAGCCTTCCCCAAGCTTGTGGGAGACTCTCTTCTTCAATTTGCACAAAATTATATATATCCCTTAAGGCAGCTTGTTTCTTATGAGCAGGGAAATATTTAGCAGAGAAGTAATAAATCATATCCTGGGGACTACGCACACAACCAGGATCAAGAGAATTAAACCATATCTTAGCATCACCCTTTAATGAGAACGGAAAAATTTTAAGGATATAAAAGTACCGAGTTCTCTCATCATTAGTGAATGGGGTGGCTATATCATTTAATTTAGTAAGATGTGCCACAACAGTTTCATATTCATAGCCATAAAAAGGATCAGATTCAACCAAAGTAATTATATCAGGATCAACAGAGAATTCATAATCCTTATCAGTAACACAGACAGGTGAAGTAGCAAAAGCAGGGTCAGGTTTCATTCTAGCATTAAGGGATTGCTGCTTCCATTTAGCTAATAACCTCTTTAGATCATATCTATCATTGTAAGCTAAAATAGCTCTACAGATTCTTCATCCAGAACATAACCCTCAGGAACAACCGGCAATTCATATTTATTAGGGGGGAGTCTTCATCATCACTTTCGTCAATATTATCAGTTTCAATAATTTCATTCTCTCTAGCCCTAGCAAGTTGTTCATCAAGAAATTCACCAAGTGGCATAGTAGTATCAAGCATAGAAGTAGTTTCATCATAAGTATCATGCATAGCAGAAGTGGCATCATCAATAACATGCGACATATCAGAATGAATGGCAGAAGCAGGTTTAGGTGTTGCAAGCTTACTCAAAACAGAAGGTGAATCAAGTGCAGAGCTAGATGGCAGTTCATTACCTCCCCTCGTAGTTGAGGGATAAATCTTGGTTCTTGGATCTTTCAAGTTCTTCATAATGATAAGCAGATATAAATCCCAAGTGACTCAAAGAATAGAGTTATGCTCCCCGGCAACAGTGCTAGAAAATAGTCTTGATAACCCACAAGTATAGGGGATCGCAACAGTTTTCGAGGGTAGAGTATTCAACCCAAATTTATTGATTCGACACAAGGGGAGCCAAAGAATATTCTCAAGTATTAGCAGCTGAGTTGTCAATTCAACCACACCTGGGAACTTAGTATCTGCAGCAAAGTATTTAGTAGCAAAGTAATATGATAGTAGTGGTAACGGTAGCAAAAGGTAGTGATAACAAAAGTAATGTTTTTGGTGTTTTGTAGTGATTGTAACAATAGCAACGGAAATGTAAATAAGCGAAGAACAATATATGGAAAGCTCGTAGGCAATGGATCGGTGATAGAGAATTATGCCGGATGTGGTTCATCGTGAAACAATCATAACCTAGGGTGACACAGAACTAGCTCCAATTCATCAATATAATGTAGGCATGTATTCCGAATATAGTCATACGTGCTTATGGAAAAGAACTTGCATGATATCTTTTGTCCTACCCTCCCGTGGTAGCGGGTCCTAGCAGAAAATGGATATTAAGGCCTCCTTTTAATAGAGTACCGGACCAAAGCATTAACACATAGTGAATACATGAACACCTCAAACTACGGTCATCACCGGGAGTGGTCCCAATTATTGTCACTTTGGGGTTGCCGGATCATAACACATAGTAGGTGACTATAGACTTGCAAGATAGGATCAAGAACTCTCATATATTGATGAAAACATAATAGGTTCAGATCTGAAATCATGGCACTCGGGCCCTAGTGACAAGCATTAAGCATAGCAAAGTCATAGCAACATCAATCTCAGAACATAGTGGATACTAGGGATCAAACCCTAACAAAACTAACTCGATTACATGATAAATCTCATCCAACCCATCACCGTCCAGCAAGCCTATGACGGAATTACTCACGCACGGTGGTGAGCATCATGAAATTGGTGATGGAGGATGGTTGATGATGACGATGGCGACGGATTCCCCTCTCCGGAGCCCCGAACGGACTCCAGATCAGCCCTCCCGAGAGGTTTTAGGGCTTGGCGGCGGCTCCGTTTTGTAAAATGTGATGAATCCTTCTCTTTTATTTTTTCTCCCCGAAAGTGAATATATAGAGTTGGAGTTGAGGTCAGAGGAGCTCCAGGGGGCCCACGAGGTAGGGGGCGCGCCCAGGGGGCAGGCGCGTCCCCCACCCTCGTGGCTAGGGTGTGGGCCCCCTGGTCTTGATCTTTTGCTAGTATTTTTTATTATTTCCAAAAAGATGCTACGTGGAGTTTTAGGTCATTCCGAGAACTTTTGTTTCTGCACATAAATAACACCATGGAAATTCTGCTATAAACAGCGTCAGTCTGAGTTAGTTCCATTCAAATCATGCAAGTTAGAGTCCAAAATAAGGGCAAAAGTGTTTGGAAAAGTAGATACGACGGAGACGTATCAGCGCCCTCCCCCCTCGTGGGCCCCTTATGGCTCAACCTACCTAATTCTTCCTCCTATATATGTTCACATACCCCGAAAACATCCAGGAGCACCACGAAACCCTATTTCCACTGCCGCAACCTTCTGTACCCAAGAGATCCCATCTTGGGTCCTTTTCCGGAGCTCCGCCGGAGGGGGAATGGATGACGGAGGGCCTCTACATCAACTCCATGGCCCCTCTGATGATGTGTGAGTAGTTTACCTCAGACCTTCGGGTCCATATCTAGTAGCTAGATGGCTTCTTCTCTCTCTTTGGATCTCAATACAAAGTTCTCCTCGATTCTCTTGGAGATCTATTTGATGTAATCTTCTTTTGCGGTGTGTTTGTCGAGATCCGATGAATTGTGGGTTTATGATCAAGTCTATCTATGAACAATATTTGAATCTTCTCTGAATTCTTTTATGTATGATTGGTTTATCTTTGCAAGTCTCTTTGAATTATCAGTTTGATTTGGCCTACTAGATTGATCTTTCTTGCAACGGGAGAAGTGCTTAGCTTTGGGTTCAATCTTGCGGTGCTCGATCCCAGTGACAGAAAGGGAAACGACACATATTGTATTGTTGCCATCGAGGATAAAAAGATGGGGTTTATATCATATTGCATGAGTTTATCCCTCTACATCATGTCATCTTGTTTAAGGCGTTACTCTGTTCTTATGAACTTAATACTCTAGTTGCATGCTGGATAGTGGTCAATGTGTGGAGTAATAGTAGTAGATTGTAACCCCTCGATGCGGCTATATCTCCCACGTGTCGAGGCACGACTTAGAGGCATAACCGCATTGAAAGCAATGTCGCAAGTTAGGCAATCTTCACAACATCCCATGTAATATAGATAATAAAAGGGGAAGGTACATAGTTGGCTTACACTCGCCACGTCAATCAAAGTGCATAAATAGCATTACATCAACCAAACACTCATGGCCCGACTACGGCGCCAAAATAAAAGATCAACCCAACATGCGACACGGTCCCGATCGTCCGAACTGGGCACCACTACTGATCATCAGGGAAAGACACGGCGTGAGTCCTCGTCGTACTCCCACTTGAGCTCAAGCGCGTCATCTGGAACGGAGTCATCAGGCCCTGCATCTGGTTTGGAAGTAATCTGTGAGCCACAGGGACTCAGCAATCTCGCACCCTCGCGATCAAGACTATTTAAGCTTATAGGTAAGGCAAGGTAAATATGTGGAGCTGCAGCAAGCGACTAGCATATATGGTGGCTAACCTGTTCGCAAAAGAGAGCGAGAAGAGAGGCAAAGCGCAAACGGATAACTAGAGGACAACCTGCGGCAAGCATTACTCCAACACCGTGTTCACTTCCCAGACTCCACCGAGAAGAGACCATCACGGTAACTCACACGCTTAATTCATTTTAATTAAGTTAAGGTTCAAGTTATCTACAACCGGACATTAACAAATTCCCATCTATCCATAACCGCAGGCATGACTTTTGAAAGTTCAAATCCCTGCAGGGGAGTCCCAACTTAGCCCATGACAAGCTCTCACGGTCAATGAAGGAATAGACCTTCTCCCGAGACATTCCGATCAGACTCGGTATCCCGGTTCTACAAGACACTTCGACAAGTTAAAACAAATCTAGCAACACCGCCCGAATGTGCCGACAAATCCCGATAGGAGCTGCACATATCTCGTTCTCAGGGCACACTCAGATAGGTCAAGCTACGAGTAAAACCAGCCCTCAAGTTTCCCCGAGGTGGCCCCGCAGGCTGCCTGGTTCGGACCAACACTCAG
>NC_057812.1:570304113-570306419 GCF_018294505.1 Triticum aestivum
AAATAAAGAGGACCCTCGGGCTCCGGAAACCCAAGGGAAAAGAGGCTAGGTGGCAAATGGTAAAATCAAGGTTGGGCATTGCTGGAAAAGCTTTAATCAAGGCGAACTATCAAGGGGTTACCATTATCACCCAACCGCATAACGAACGCAAAATCCGAGAACATAACACCGATATGACGGAAACTAGGGCGGTAAGAGTGGAACAAAACACTAGGCGAGAGGCTGATCCTTCCACCCTTTACCAAGTATATAGATGCATTAAGATAACAAGATAATATAATGATATCCCAACAAGTAAATAATGTTCCAACAAGGAACGGTCTCCAATCTTCACCTGCAACTAGCAACGCTATAAGAGGGGTTGAGCAAAGCGGTAACATAGCCAATCAACGGTTTGCTAGGACATGGTGGGTTAGAGGTTTGACATGGCAATTTGGGAGGCATGATAAGCAAGTGGTAGGCATCGTAGCATAGGCATAGCAAAAGAGCGAGCATCTAGCAAAGCAAAGATAGTAGTGATTTTGAGGGTATGATCATCTTGCCTACAAAGTTGTTAGAGTTGACTGGATCCTCGAAAGCAAACTCAACGTGCTCCTCGTTAGCGAACTCGTCTCCTGGCTCTACCCAAACAAGACAAGCAAGCAACAAGGACACAATCAACCACGTGCAAAGCTCAAACAATATGATGCAAACATGGTATGCTATGCGGGATGCGATATGCGATGCATATGCAAGATTTGACAAGGAATGCATGAACCTGGCCTCAACTTGGAAATCAAAGTGTGCCACTGGAAAGGTGAGATGAAATCGCTTGAAAACGATATAAATAACGCCGGAATCGGAGTCACGGTTTGGGAATGGCAAGCAATTCAAATATGGCACCGGTCTGCGATATACAGCACGTAGCCATCTAAATGTAACAAGATGAACATGCTACAAGACTCAAACATGACCACAAGATACATGGCAGGGATCAATTCATGATGCTTAACAAAAAAGGAACACTGAGCTACGGCCAATTCATCCATGAACATGTTCAAACAAGCATGGAAAATATGCATTTGACAAACTGATTTCAGACTTAGTGAAATTAACACTTGTTTGGAATTTCAGATCAGGTAGCACACTTTGGGGCATGAAAACTATATGCTACAGGACCTGAACATGGAAAAGTAAAGCATGGCATGGAGCTACTCAAAGAGCTTAACAAAAGTCCCTTAGCGACCTTGAGCCAAAAGGGATCAGAAAATACATTTGCAAGCATGTGAACATGGCAAAAACATAAGGAGTTCTCAGACTTAGTGAAAAACTGGAGCATGCAAATCAGATATCAAGTAGGCATGTTTACGAGCTCGATGCACTCACTACAGAGCATTTCATGACAATCTAAGCATACACCCATCAAGAATACACATTATACAAGCTAGACATGGCAAGAACAATAGCATAGCATGCACGGATCAACTACAACATCCTTGGCAAAATCGCTAACAAGTAGACAATCTGCCCAGATTCACGAAATGACAAAAGTAGAGCTCGATTGACTCAAGCTAGGGTGCTCCATAATTGCAAACAAAGACATGGCTGGATAGAGCACTACAAGATTAACAAAACATCCTTACTGATCATCCTCAAAAGAGGCACGAATCACTAGGAAACAACATGAACATATGGCATATTGAGATAAACAGATCAAGGACTTAGTGGAAATGCTAAGTCCCTGAAATCAGCATTAACAAATGCTCTACTATGCAAGCTTGTGCTAGTCACCACACACATCACAAAAATACATGGGTTGCACCTCTGGATAGATGGCAAAACATATAACAAAACATATGTAGAGCTCAGGGGCATATCATGCACACAAAAATCATGGCAAAAATGACAAATATCTAATTGGAGCAGCAGATCTGATAATTATCTCAAATAGCACTCTTCCAACAACATTTCGGGCATCAAGATGAACTCAAATGAAAATGATGCAATGAGATGAAATGATGTGTTCTCTGAGACGAACATTTGATATGCTATATGCCCAAAACAGAGCTACGGATGCGGAGTTACGATGTGATGAACATAGCGAAAAAATTAGGGTTTCGGGCAAAAAGTCAACCGATCCCGATCTGGATCTGGAGGGTACTGTAGCGGCGGCGCATATTCCGAGGTTCGCCGGGGAGGTCGGCGCCGGAGTCGGACTTGCCGGCGTCGAGGAGGGAGGAGGAAGGCCGGGCCTCGCCGGGGCGTGCGGCGGCGCGGCCGCGGCATCGGGCGGCGAGGGTGCGGCGGGGGCGGCGACCGGAGCTCGC
>NC_057812.1:570306759-570316178 GCF_018294505.1 Triticum aestivum
GCGCGCGGGCTCTCCAGGCCGGCGCGGTTGGTGGAGGCGACGGCGACACGTGGCGCCCTGTGATTGGTCGCGGGCGGCGACGGACGTGTCCGGCGGCCGGCGGACGTGTCCGGCCGCGCGGAGAGGGTGGATCTAGGGTTTCGGGCGAGGGGATCCGCGAATTTTGAGGAGGGGGTCTATATATAGAGGTAGAGGGAGTTAGGAGTGTCCAAATGAGGTGCGGTTTTCGGCCACGTGATTGTGATCGAACGCTCTAGATGACGGAGAGGGTTTTGGTGGGTTTTGGGCCAAAATGGAGGGGTGTTGGGCTGCAACACACGAGGCCTTTTCGGTCCCTCGGTTAACCGTTGGAGCATCAAACGAAGTCCAAATGGTACGAAACTTGACAGGTGGTCTACCGGTAGTAAACCAAGGCCGCTTGGCAAGTCTCAGTCCAATCCGGAAATGTTTAATCCCCATATACGAAAGAAAGGTAGAAATGACCACCGGAGGAGAACGAAGCGCCGGAATGCAAAACGGACAACGGGGAAAATGCTCGAATGCATGAGATGAACACGTATGCAAATGCAATGCACATGATGACATGATATGAGATGCATGACAACGACAACAACACACGGAGACAAAAACCCGAACCCGAGAAAATAAAATAACTTAACGCTGGAAACGGCAAGAGTTGGATTACATATTAGGCAAATTATATCCGGGGTGTTACAACACTCCACCACTACGAAAGGATCTCGTCCCGAGATCTAGGACTGAAAGAGCGCCGGGTATTCAGAACAGAGGTGATCCTCGCGTTCCCAGGTAGCTTCACGGTCGGAATGGTGTGACCACTTGACTTTGAGGAATTTGATTGACTTGTTGCGAGTCTTGCGTTTAGTCTCTTCAAGAATAGCAACAGGGTGCTCACGATAAGAGAGATCTTCTTGGAGCTCAATGTTCTCGAAGTTGACGGTGCGGTCAGGAGTCTTGAAGCACTTTCGGAGCTGAGAGACATGGAACACGTCATGCACATTTGCAAAGTTTGAAGGAAGCTCGAGTTGATAGGCGAGATCGCCTTTCTTGCTGACAATCTTGAAAGGTCCCACGTATCTAGGGGCAAGCTTCCCTTTGATACCGAAGCGACGAGTACCTTTCATTGGAGAGACGCGGAGGTAAACATGATCTCCGATCTCTAAAGCCAAATCACGGTGCTTACTATCATAGTAGCTCTTCTGGCGGGATTGGGCTGCTTTGAGGTTATCTCGAATGACTTTGCACATTTCCTCTGCCTCCGTGATTAAGTCATTTCCCAGAAGTTGACGTTCACCGGTTTCAGACCAGTTGAGAGGGGTACGACACTTCCTGCCATACAGAATTTCAAATGGGGCCTTGCCCGAACTTGCTTGAAAACTGTCGTTGTAGGAGAATTCAGCATATGGAAGACAATCCTCCCACTTCATGCCGAAGGAGATCACACAAGCCCTGAGCATATCTTCAAGAATCTGGTTGACACGCTTGACTTGACCGCTAGTTTGAGGATGGAAAGCTGTACTGAAGCGGATGTTGGTGCCCATGGCCTTCTGAAAAGAATCCCAAAACTTGGAGGTAAAGATGCTGCCACGGTCTGAAGAGATCACTTGTGGGATACCGTGCAGCTAGACAATTCAAGAGGTATAGAGCTCCGCCAATTGAGCTGCAGTGATTGACTCTTTGATAGGCAGAAAGTGAGCCACTTTAGTGAGTTTGTCGATGACAACGAATATAGCATCATTGTCACGCTTGGACTTTGGAAACCCAGTCACGAAGTCCATCTCAATGTGGTTGAACTTCCATTCTGGAATGACAATAGGTTGGAGGAGACCAGCTGGCCTTTGGTGTTCTGCCTTCACTCTTCTGTAGACATCACATTCATTCACGAACTGAGCAATTTCGCGCTTCATTCGAGTCCACCAATAAGCCTGCTTGAGGTCCTGATACATATTCGTGCTCCTAGGGTGGATGGAGAGGAGAGAATTGTGAGCCTCGTTCATGATCACTTTTTGTAGGTCACCTTTGGGCACAACAATACGATCCTCGAAGAAGAGAGTGTCCTTGTCATCAAGGCGGTAGCACTTGTACTTGGGTTGACTCTTGGCAATCCCAATCTTCACCTTTTTCACCATAGCATCAAGAACCTGGGCTTGGCGAATCTAGTCTTCCAAGGTAGGAGAGACTTGAAGGTTGGCGAGGAAACCTTGAGGAACAACTTGCAGATTAAGTTTGCGGAAAGCTTCACAAAGCTTGGGTTGATCAGGCTTGAGAATCAAACTGTTGCAATAAGCCTTCCTGCTCAATGCGTCAGCAATCACATTAGCCTTGCCTGGAGTATACTCGATACTCGGATTATACTCTTGAATCATTTTGACCCATCGAGTTTGCCTGAGGTTGAGATTAGGCTGAGTGAAGATGTACTTGAGACTCTTGTGGTCAGTGAAGATGTCCACTTTTCTTCCCAATAAGAGATGTCTCCAAGTCAAAAGAGCATGCACAACTGCCGCCAACTCAAGGTCATGAGTGGGGTAGTTCTTCTCGTTGGGCTTCAACTGGCGAGAGGTATAAGCCACAACTTTCTTCTCTTGCATCAAAACTGCACCAAGACCTTGGAGAGAAGCATCGCAAAAGACCTCGTACGGTTTGGATTCATCAGGAGGAGTCAGAACTGGAGCAGTGACCAATTTCTCTTTTAAAGTCTTGAAAGCAATGTCACACTCTGGAGACCAAACGTACTTGACATGCTTCTGGAGAAGATTTGAGAGAGGCTTCGCGATCTTAGAAAAGTTTTCAACGAATCTTCGGCAGTAGCTTGCGAGACCGAGGAAGCTACGGAGTTGCTTCACGTTCTAAGGTGGTTCCCAATTCACAATTGCAGACACCTTCTCAGGATTCACCGCAATGCCCTTGGCAGAGATGATATGACCAAGATAAAGAACCTCATCGAGCCAAAATTCGCACTTGGAGAACTTGGCGTAGAACTTGTGTTCCCTAAGCTTATCGAGTACCAAACGCAAGTGCTTGGCATGATCTTCCTTGTTCTTCGAAAAGACCAGAATGTCATCGAGATAGACCAGAACGAAGTCATTGGTGTAGGCATTGAAGATGAAGTTCATCATGCGAGAGAAAGTCGGAGGAGCGTTGACGAGGCCAAAAGACATGATAGTGTATTCATATGAACCAAAGCTTGTCCTGAAAGCCATCTTGGGAATATCTTGCTCACGGATTCGAATCTGGTGATAACCCATACGGAGATTAAGCTTGGAGAATACTTGGGCACCTTTGATTTGTTCGAACAGCTCGTTGATGTTGGGAAGTGGGTATTTGTTCTTGATGGTCTTCTTGTTCAATGGACGGTAATCAACACAAAGTCGGTCCGTTCCATCCTTCTTCTTCACAAAAAGAACACCACAACCCCACGGAGAAGAACTAGGTCGGATGAGACCCATTCTCTCTTGAATATCGAGTTGCTTCTTCAGCTCCTTCAACTCTTTAGGTCCGAGCTTGTAAGGACGCTTGCACACAGGTTCCGTGCCAGGCTCAAGATCGATGACGAATTCAACTGGCCGGTGCGGAGGCATTCCTGGAAGCTCTTCTGGAAAGACGTCTTGATATTCGCAAACAACTGGGATTTGCGAGATAGCATCCAGTTCACCCTTCTCATTGAGAGAGAACAGACGGATGGTATCATCACGAGCGGCAAAGACAATTACATCCTCAGACGAATGAGTCAATTGAATCTGCCTGGCTACACAATCAAGCTAAGCCTTGTGCTTAGAAAGCCAATCCATTCCGAGAATAAGATCAATGTCCGAGTCACCAAGAACCATTGGGGAAGAAAGGAACTTGTAGTCACCCAAGGTGATAGTAACATCTGGCACCTCCAGACTTGCACTCAAATGTTTGCCAGGAGAAACGATATCCATTTGTTTACCCAAATGAGAAGAAACGAAATCATGCTTGGTAAAAAATGGCTTTGCCATGAAACAATGCGATGCACCAGTGTCAAAAAGAACTCTTGCAGGAATATCGTTAACAGGAGGATTACCCATGATGACATCTGATGAGTCCTCTGCCTGAGCTACATTCATCAAGTTGACCTTGGCGTGCTTGGGGTTATGCTTGACCACAGTTGTACTTGCCGATCTCACAGGAGGAGGAGGAAGACGCCTCTGATTAAAGCATTTGTTGGCATAGTGACCCTTCTGTTGGCACTTGTTGCACGTGACCTCTGAAAGCGGATGGTGATACGGAGCACTCGATCTTGAAGCTTGAGACGAAGTCTTGTTCTGAAAGCCAGGGTTGGGTGGGTGGGAAGATCCACTGCCACCTTTGCTCTTCTGCTGATATGGCTGACGGAACGGAGGAGGAGGAAGCCAATACTTCTGCTGCTTGGCCACTTGAGTAGAGGAAGAAGGAGTAGCATCTCTGACTCGCTTCTTGGAAGCATCACACCTCAGTTGAGCAGCCTCTTGCTTCAAAGCCATGTTATAGAACTCATCGTATCTCAAGGGCTCAAAGAGAACAAGAGCTAGCTGGATTTCTTCTCTGAGACCACCCCTGAACTGGTATATCATGCTCTTCTCGTCAGGGACGTCCTGCTTAGCAAAGCGGGCGAGCTTCTGAAACAACTTGTTGTAGTCATAGACAGACAAAGAGCCTTGCTTCAGGTTGCGGAATTCCTCACGCTTGCTCTCAACCACGCTCTGAGGAATATGATGAGCTTTGAAGTCTTGACGGAATTCATCCCAGGTAATCACATGGCCTCCTCTGGAATCCTTGTATTGCTGGAACCATTCTGCAGCTTGGTCTTTGAGTTGGAAGGAAGCGAACTTGACAAAGTCCTCAGGCCTGACGTTACTACACTCAAAATGCTTGCACAGATCCACGAGCCAATCGTCAGCATCAGTTGCCTCAACACAATTGCTGAAAGTCTTTGGCCCATTAGCAAGGAACTGGTTGAGTGTAGCAAAGTGATTCTGGTTGTTGCCTTGGTTGCCTTGGTTCGCTTGATTGCGCTCTTGAAGAATTTGCATGATCAACTGTGTGTTTGCATTGGTTGCGGCCATCACAGCTTGCCATGCCTCCGGAGGAGGAGGAGGTGGTGGCGGATCCTGATTCTGATTCTGATTGGTGCTCTTAGCGGGAGCCATCCTGAAGAGGGTGACAACCGTTAGCACATTGACAGATAAAATGAAGCTGAATCAAAACGGGTTGAAATTGCAACATAAAGTCTTCACATCCGAACATAAGAACGAATGCATTCCACTTGAAATGGTCACACATCCATAAATTGAGAAGCCACTTAGAATTTAGGTAGAGGAATAAATCAACAAGGTACGGATGAAGAACGAATACTCGGTAAGAAATCCCAATCTCAAACCAAATATCCGTGGAAGAAGAACTAGAGCTACAAGAATTCCCACCTATGAAACTCCCGAACCTTTCCGGTTATGCAATCAGGTGTTGGGGATACAGGGGAAGCATAATATCTCACCCAAATCTAGCAATTCCTACATCCAGCTGTATCCATCCTTCAACACATAACCGAGAAAAACTTCGGAAACCATCTACCTCAACCTTCGAAAAGCATCCGTTATACAAGTTATGGCGATACTCCCGAACTCCCGCCCCAATACTGGGTGGCGTCGAGGTTATCTAACCAACGAACTGCATAAAAGAGATTTTCAATGTCGGCGTACTAAACTCAGGTATTCCAGAACTGCAATGATAAAATTGTGACGACAACACCCCGGAGCTCAATTCCCCGGGACACTGCCACAACCCCTAAAGACAGGAGGCACCAAGAACAATGTTCTCGTCACAAAACCATCGGAACGATTCCAAGATACTCGCGTGATCCTAAATTTTTTTAGTGAAATTTGAGAAGAGGATAGTCAAAACTCTACGTCAGGATGCCTTACCAGAGCGGTGAGGAGACTGGGGAGTAAAAAAGAATTCCTAAACTCTCCGATATATAATTCCTAAATGACTCAAAACATTTTTCTAGACTCAACTCAGCCACTAGTAACGATCAACCAATGGGGCTCCTAAGGTTGGGAAGGCTCTGATTACCAACTTGTAACGCCCTCGATGCGGCTATATCTCCCACGTGTCGAGGCACGACTTAGAGGCATAACCGCATTGAAAGCAATGTCGTAAGTTAGGCAATCTTCACAACATCCCATGTAATATAGATATTAAAAGGGGAAGGTACATAGTTGGCTTACACTCGCCACATCAATCAAAGTGCATAAATAGCATTACATCAACCAAACACTCATGGCCCGACTACGACGCCAAAATAAAAGATCAACCCAACATGCGACACGGTCCCGATCATCCCAACTAGGCACCACTACTGATCATCAGGGAAAGACACATAGTAACAGCGTGACTCCTCGTCGAACTCCCACTTGAGCTCAAGCGCGTCATCTGGAACGGAGTCATCAGGCCCTGCATCTGGTTTGGAAATAATCTGTGAGCCACAGGGACTCAGCAATCTCGCACCCTCGCGATCAAGACTATTTAAGCTTATAGGTAAGGCAAGGTAAATATGTGGAGCTGCAGCAAGCGACTAGCATATATGGTGGCTAACATGTACGCAAAAGAGAGCGAGAAGAGAGGCAAAGCGCGAACGGATAACTAGAGGACAACCTGCGGCAAGCATTACTCCAACACTGTGTTCACTTCCCGGACTCCGCCGAGAAGAGACCATCACGGTAACTCACACAGTTGATTCATTTTAATTAAGTTAAGGTACAAGTTATCTACAACCGGACATTAACAAATTCCCATCTGCCCATAACCGCGGGCACGGCTTTCGAAAGTTCAAATCCCTGCAGGGGAGTCCCAACTTAGCCCATGACAAGCTCTCACGGTCAACAAAGGAATAGACCTTCTCCCGAGACATTCCGATCAGACTCGGTATCCCGGTTCTACAAGACACTTCGACAAGTTAAAACAAATCCAGCAACACCGCCCGAATGTGCCGACAAATCCCGATAGGAGCTGCACATATCTCGTTCTCAGGGCAAACTCAGATAGGTCAAGCTACGAGTAAAACCAGCCCTCGAGTTTCCCCGAGGTGGCCCCACAGGCTGCCTGGTTTGGACCAACACTCAGAGGAGCACTGGCCCGGGGGGGGGGGTTAAATAAAGATGACCCTCGGGCTCCGGAAACCCAAGGGAAAAGAGGCTAGGTGGCAAATGGTAAAACCAAGGTTGGGCATTGCTGGAAAAGCTTTAATCAAGGCGAACTATCAAGGGGTTCCCATTATCACCCAACCGCGTAAGGAACGCAAAATCCGGAAACATAACACCGATATGACAGAAACTAGGGCGGCAAGAGTGGAACAAAACACTAGGCGAGAGGTCGAGCCTTCCACACTTTACCAAGTATATAGATGCATTAAGATAACAAGATAATATAATGATATCCCAACAAGTAAATAATGTTCCAACAAGGAACGGTCTCCAATCTTCACCTGCAACTAGCAACGCTATAAGAGGGGCTGAGCAAAGCGGTAACATAGCCAATCAACGGTTTGCTAGGACATGGTGGGTTAGAGGTTTGACATGGCAATTTGGGAGGCATGATAAGCAAGTGGTAGGCATCGTAGCATAGGCATAGCAAAAGAGCGAGCATCTAGCAAAGCAAAGATAGTAGTGATTTTGAGGGTATGATCATCTTGCCTGCAAAGTTGTCAGAGTTGACTGGATCCTCAAGAGCAAACTCAACGGGCTCCTCGTTAGCAAACTCGTCTCCCGGCTCTACCCAAACAAGACAAACAAGCAACAAGGACACAATCAACCACGTGCAAAGCTCAAACAATATGATGCAAACATGGTATGCTATGTGGGATGCGATATGCGATGCATATGCAAGATTTGACAAGGAATGCATGAACCTGGCCTCAACATGGAAATCCAAGTGTGCCAATGGAAATGTGAGATGAAATCGCTTGAAAATGATATAAAGAACGCCGGAATTGGAGTCACGGTTTGGGAATGGCAAGCAATTCAAATATGGCACCGGTCTGCGATATACAGCACGTAGCCATCTAAATGCAACAAGATGAACATGCTACAGCACTCAAACATGACCACAAGATACATGGCAGGGATCCATTCATGATGCTTAATAAAAAAGGAAAATTGAGCTACGGCCAATTCATCCATGAACAGGTTCAAACAAGCATGACAAATATGCATTTGGCAAACAGATTTCAGACTTAGTGAAATTAACACTTGTCTGGAATTTCAGATCAGGTAGCACACTTTGGGGCATGAAAACTATATGCTACAGGACCTGAACATGGCAAAGTAAAGCATGGCATGGAGCTACTCAAAGAGCTTAACAAAAGTCCCTTAGTGACCTTGAGCCAAAAGGGATCAGAAAATACATTTGCAAGCATGTGAACATGGCAAAAACATAAGCAGTTCTCAGACTTAGTGAAAAACTGGAGCATGCAAATCAGATATCGAGTAGGCATGTTTACGAGCTCGAGGCACTCACTACAGAGCATGTCATGACAATCTAAGCATACACCCATCAAGAATACAGATTATACAAGCTAGACATGGCAAGAACAATAGCATAGCATGCACGGATCAACTACAACATCCTCGGCAAAATCACTAACAAGTAGACAATCTGCCCAGATTCACGAAATGACAAAAGTAGAGCTCGATTGACTCAAGCTAGTGTGCTTCATAATTGCAAACAAAGACATGGATGGATAGAGAACTACAAGATTAACAAAACATCCTTACTGATCATCCTCAAAAGAGGCACAGATCACTAGGAAACAACATGAACATATGGCATATTGAGATAAACAGATCAAGGACATAGTGGAAATGCTAAGTCCCTGAAATCAGCATTAACAAATGCTCTACTATGCAAGCTTGTGCTAGTCACCACACACATCACAAAAATACATGGGTTGCACCTCTGGACAGATGGCAAAACATATAACAAAACATATGTAGAGCTCAGGGGCATATCATGCACACAAAAATCATGGCAAAAATGACAAATATCTAATTGGAGCAGCAGATCTGACAATTATCTCAAATAGCACTCTTCCAACAGCATTTCAGGCATCAAGATGAACTCAAATGAAAATGATGCAATGAGATGAAATGATGTGTTCTCTGAGACGAACATTTTGATATGCTATATGCCCAAAACGGAGCTACGGATGCGGAGTTACGATGCAATGAACATAGCGAAAAAATTAGGGTTTCGGGCAAAAAGTCAACCGATCCCGATCTGGAGGGTACTATAGCGGCGGCGCATACTCCGAGGTTCGCCGGGGAGGTCGGTGCCGGAGTCGGACTTGCCGGCGTCGAGGAGGGAGGAGGAAGGCCGGGCCTCGCCGGGGCGTGCGGCGGCGCAGC